>NC_055690.1:31762519-32035019 GCF_017639745.1 Melanotaenia boesemani | reverse complement strand
CAGAACTGTGAATGTTGAATATTTCAGTCGTGAATCTAACCTGTTTTAGCTGGTAAACCTAAAACAAATTAGATTAAATATAATAAATAAAAACAATCTCCATCAGTTTTGAAGAAGTTTCTTGTTTTCGTGGTGAGGACGACCCCCACGTCGGGCCGCAGGTCCTGCAGGCCGATCTGCTGTTTCCTCCATCAATGTCAGCTCATTACAACCATTGTTAAACCAATTATAGAGGTGTTAATGGCTGATCGAGGCCCCACTGGCATGAAAAACAACCTACAGAGACCGGAGAGACTGCAGGAGGGAAAATGGGGGATCTGAGAAGTTAGAGCGATCAAGGACGTTTATTAAAAGAAAAAAGTGCTGCGCCCATTCTGCTGCAAGTTTAGTTAATTATTTGTTCAACTGGACAGTTTGGTCCACATTAAAGGAATTCCAATGTTATATATATTTAAACCTCCTGTCACATGCATTAATAACATGAAGACGTGTGTAAACCCACAAGTTATGAACCAGGCCAGCCCTTTGGGCTCCCCCCCGTGTGATCGTCTGTAGAATATTTCCCCAGACTTAATTCTATCTTTTAATTTTAATCTTTGAATTTATAAAGCTGCAGCAGATTAATGTGCGTTTTGGCTATCTTAAAAATATTTTTCCAGAATATTCCTCTTGTCCTGATCAGACTGAAGCTCAGAGTTTACCAACATTTTTATCTGCATCACCGACCAGGTGAGGAAAGCTAATCTTTTCCAGAGTTAATTACATCATTACAGACGCGGAGGTGTGAGCTCATTCTGGGTGTTAATCGACTTGACAGCTTTTTTTTCAAACAGCTGATAGGCTAATCGCTGAGTTTCTGCAGGTGATCGTGTGCAGCGCGTCCGATTAAACAAAGTTCCTGAAGGCAGCACAGAGCTCAACCCTGTTCCAGTTATAAAAAAAAAAATCTTTAACACTTTCAACATGAAAACAGCTTTTTCCCCACATTGGTCTCTTTTTTCTGCTTCACCCTCGCGCTCATTTCATTTCCTGTCCCTTCCTCTGGATCTTTTCTCACAATCTAATCCCGTTGACCTCCCACATGCGCATCAATTACATTTCCATTGACTGGCCATTAGGCTGAGGCATTGACATTCACAGGCCTCCGTCTGCAGCAAGGCCTGGTGTGTATTCCAGGACGCAGGAGTCCGACCGCGTGCGATTACATTATTTATTGTTTTTCTCTTTGGCTCCTTTCGGGGAAAAATAGAAGAAGAAGAAGAAGCTCCACAACAAAGTTCTTTAGAAGAGGAGGCCTCTCACATTCACCCAAAGCTCAATACGCACGGACTGCCTGCGCAACTATAGCTGCATGATCAAAGAAATGCCACTTACGCAGAGTTTTGGCTGATCTTATGTTACATTCTGCTTTTCTAAAGTGACTTTTTGTACAGGTCTGGTAAGGCGATGTTATCAGGATCAGATGGGCTGATGTTTTAAATTTCACATTTTAAAACTTATCAGAGTCTTGACTTAAAAAAAAAGATATTTATTCATTGTGGTGTTATTTTACGATCAAAAGGAGGATCTGAAACAGGTTTGCAGCAGTAAGGGACTTTTTAAACACGCATAAAAATCTAAATAATCATCTCAAACAGCATCAAACTATTAACTTTAATTATATTTTAATTTTACAAACTTAAACTACAAGAAAAAGACATAAATATATGTTTAAAATATTTTTAGTTAAAAAGCACAACATTTAATTTTACCAAACTTTTTGACTATTCCATTATAATTCCATTGTTTCTGTTTTCTGAGCTTTAGTGTTTTATCCAGCATGATAAAAATGCGCTCGGCTGGGTTATAGGACGCTGCTCGCCCGGGTGGCCCCGGTGCAGCCGCCGGGCCAATATACAGCACGCCAGGGGGCCACATCGGCCTTTTTTGCCGGGCCCTTCCCGGAGCCAAACACGGTAGCTATTCAAATGTCAGGAGCGGGGCGGGACCCAGCTGCACCTTATAAGAAGAGGACGTCCAAAGTTCTTTACTGTATTTGCGCGCAGCACCTCCATCTGTGACAGGCTGCGTCCCGAAGGCCCTGGCGGACAAGAAAAAAAAAAAACAAAAAACAAAAAAACAAAAAAGAAAGAGACAAAGAAAAGAAACGGGCCTCCAGAAGAAGAAACTATGGATGACTAATAAGCACAAAGAAAAATTGACTTCAAACTTCGCAGGAATAGAGGTCGCATGACTTTTTTTTAAAATATTTTTTACGCATTTCTAATTTTTTTTCTTGGCAAAACAGGAAACTATCTGTCTGGATTTTTCCCAGAACAACTTTGCCGAGGATTTTATATCTATCTTCTATATTAAAAAACGAAAAGAAAAGAATATCCGGTCAGAGACCAACACTTCTTCTCTGAAGACCTGTGTTGGGGATGTTGAGCTCTGTGAAGATGGAAGCCCATGATTTACCAGAGTGGAATACTTTCTACAGTGAAGCCAGCGAGGTAAAAACCCACCTACGTGAAAAATAAAACAAATATAACTAAAAATGTTATCCAATAAGTTATTATTAAGACTGAAAATGGTTGAAAATTCTAAAGACCTGCATTTGAAGTAAGAAAAAAAGGGGGCGAATCAGCAAAACTTTATTTGTGCACTTTATCGGTGGAATTTGAAAAAGAAAAAAAAATGAAAATTTAAGAAATTTATTAAAGCATTTAACCGATTCTTAATTAGAAAACAAGACTCCCCAGTGGTGGTATATGAGTTGGTGTTTTTATATATTGTGTTATAGTTGGAAAACATTAAGTAATAAGACGTTTTTTTTTAACAGAAATGCACAAAAAGCTACAAAAAGAGTGAAAAAATTCCCCCAAATCCAAACCTGATGATATTATGATGTATTTAGGTACTTTGAAAAATCACAGCTGTTATATTTAACAGATTTACAGAAATTCTGACATTTTTTCTTGTTATAATAAACTAATTTAATATTGCGATCCCATTTATTGTGTATGTGATTTTTCTTAGTAACACCAGAAATTTGCGCATTAAATGTCTTCCTTTGTCTGCAGCGGATGAAGTGTTGCGACAATTCAAGTGTTAATGAAACAAGACTTTCTTTTTCTCCCCTCACTAATTCAATTAGAGCTAATTCCATCAACAGCTTCAGTTCTCACCTCAGCTCGACCTGATGAAATTACCAAGAAGAAAGAGTCTGACAATATTTAACCCAACAATCAGTCAGCAGGCCGTGATGTCTTTATCTGCCGCAGATTTTCGCACCTTGAATATTTAGTTTCTGTACGGATTCCTTAAAGCATCTCTACGCGAAAATATCTAAACCTAAAAGAATTTCTCTATCTTTCCTTGAAGGTTTGAACAGTTTTTTTTCCTCCACGGAGGAGGCCGTCTGAGTCGAGAGGTACCGTGACGCGCTTTTTACGCATTTTCAGGTTAACAGCTCTGTGTGAAATCCACGTCCTCTCCGCGCACACTGAGAGCTTCATTGTGCATTGATGAGAGTCACTTTTTAAATGGAGAAGCTGCTTTTCCTTTACATTTCACATCTATTTTGCTCGAGAAAATGAAAATATTTCTCAATTACAACTAATCTTCATACCAACTGTTTCCAAAAAGTAAAATAAATAAATAAATAAAAATAATCTTTTTAAAATCACATTTTGTGTGTTGTTTCAAATATTTGATATGAGGTGATATTTTCTGTGTCTTCCTGTGGGTAACCATTTGTTTTTTCTCCCTTCTTGTCTCCAGATGTATCCCTCTCCCAGTACCATGAACTCCATGGGCAGCTACATCAACCTGAACCCAGCCACCGCCTCCCCAGCAGGTATGAACATGGCGTACCCCAGCTCCAGCCTCAGCAGTTCAATGAGCTCTGGGCCGAGTCACATGTCCCTCTCCCCAGTGGCCTCTTCTCTCAGCTCAGGCTCTCTAACTCAGTTGGGCCCTGCTGCTCCAGGCTCCCTAGGGTCTTTGTCCCACTACCAGAATATGGGCCAGTCCATGACTCAGCTGGGTTACCCCTCTACAGGGACCCTGAACCGGGCAGGACCCAAAGAGATTCCCCCCAAGCCCTACCGGCGCTCCCTGACCCATGCCAAGCCACCATACTCCTACATCTCCCTCATCACCATGGCAATACAGCAGAGCGGCAGCAAGATGCTCACCCTGAACGAGATCTACCAGTGGATCATGGACCTGTTCCCCTACTACCGTGAGAACCAGCAGCGCTGGCAGAACTCCATCCGCCATTCGCTCTCCTTCAATGACTGCTTTGTGAAGGTGGCCCGCTCGCCCGACAAGCCGGGCAAAGGCTCCTACTGGACTCTGCATCCGCAGTCGGGCAACATGTTTGAGAATGGATGCTACCTGAGGCGCCAGAAACGCTTCAAGATTGAGGACAAGACAGCAAAGAAAGGAGGCAAGAGCCAGGAGGGGGGCTCTGGGAAAGGAAGCCAGAGTGGAGACCACCTGATGGAGGATCACAGCCCTACAGGTGGATCAGAGGGAGCTGACTCCACCCACTCGGATAACTCCCACCCGGGCTCTTCAGATGACCAGTCCCATCAGCGAAACGCCCTGGTTTCATTAGACTGCCCTCAGATGTCCTCCACACACCTCCACAGCCCACCTGTTTCCCTGCCCTCCTCCTCCTCCACTTCTTCCTCCATCCCTCCATCCTCCTTGTCGCTCTCTGGCACCTCCTCCTCCAACGTGCTCCTCCACTCCCAGTCTTTAGTCGGCAGCCCCCACCTTCTACCCAGTGCCATGCAGCAGCACATGGACCTACAGAGTGATGCCCTCAAGTCCCTGGACCCCCACTACAACTTCAACCACCCCTTCTCCATCACCAACCTCATGTCCAATGAGCAGAAGATGGACCTCAAGTCCTACCAGGACCAGGTGATGGCCTACAACAGTTACACCAGTGGCTCCCCCATTGGAGCCAAGCAGATCTACGACAGCCCGGGCCCCGCCACCATGGACTCAGGCGCTTACTACCAAACTCTGTACAGCCGCTCGGTGCTCAACGCATCCTAATATGGACTCTTGTCTGTAGAGGTGAACAAGATGGAGACTTCTGTTTCTCTTTTCTAAAATGGACACCAAAGCTGGGGTTATCTTCCTCTTCCTTTTTCTCTCACAGCCTGGCCTTCACAGGACTCTCAAATGAGATGGCGACACGTTTGAGCGACCAATAAAACTTTTTTTCCTTTTCCTTTCACCGACTCTTATCAAAGACGGAGAGCAGTTGGTTACACGGAGCTGGACAAAGAGGAGGACATTTTATTCGTCTGTGTGTGAGTCAGTCAGGCCTCGTTTAGCCTGTCGCAGGGGCACCGTGCGATGCAAAAATTGACTTTGTACAAAATGTAAATAGAGGTAATGTGCACGGGAGGAGGATGTTTGCATTTATTTATGAAGGGAATAAATTTTAATATATCTTATGAAGCGCTCTGTCGACCAGTTACAGCTCAAATGTGAGGGTTATTTTTGTTTTTCTGTCATCCAAAGATGGAGAGAAGACGAGTTTCAGGTTACTGCTTCAGGCAGGTGTTACTGCAGCGGGAGACAGTCGAGCTCATATTATGTGTTACAGCATTTATCAAAAAAATAAATAAATATCCATCTTTTTCTTTTTCTTTCTTTTTTTTTGTCACATTGTTCAATGTAAACGCAGCTCAGAAAGTGTACCAAAGGGGGAAAAAGGCTAATCTTTTTGGGATGATATGAAGACAAAAAACCAAAGCAACTGTGGTAAAAAAAAAAAAAAAAAAAAAAAAAAGGAAAAAAGTTTTGATGTGCTTCTGTTTTTCATTGCTCAAACCATTAAAAGTGTGTCTTTCTGCAGACATGTTGAAGAGGAGTTCAGTCAGTTACTAAACAGTGGGAGGGAGGAGAGATGCACTATTTGAGGATTTACATACAGTACTTTGCACTATGGAGCTCCCACAAGCCAGGTGGGCTGATAGTGTGTGTGTTAGTGTGTGTGTGTGTGTGTGTGTTACAACAATGCTTAGGAAGGCCCTCCTCACACTGTCAATGCATCAGCTCAATGAGATCAGTGTAACAATGTCAAAGGGTGTCAAATAACCCTCCATGCCCATGAAAAACAAAGAAAAAAAAAAGAAAAAGAAAAAAGTGCCTTTTCTTCAAATGACTGCTGATCTGATCAGAGATCAATATATCGACAATCTGTTGAAGGATAATTCTGATAAACAGCAGAAGCTTCAGGTCACATGATATCCTTTGTGCAACATTTTTCAGTTTCAAAGAGAAATGTCTTTTATTTAAGCTATGTTGCTTTTCAAACTCTGAAAGTGTGCTGATATAATATATTGTTTTGGGGTTTTTGTTGTTGTCATCTCTTGTTGGTTTTAAATGTAATTAAAATGATTCATGTTTCATTTTTTTCTTATTAAAAGGCAAAAATGTGGGGAAGAAATGGTGCATTTGTTTTTTTTTTTTTTTTATCTTTCCAGAAATGTTCGTGCATGTCTGTTGTAACATTTACCTGCAAGTTTAAAAATATTAAAATGAGTCAAATCTGGGTTTTTTCTGCAAATTCTTCCCCCCCAGTGCACACACCTTTCTAAAAGAAAGTAAATGCAATAAATTCTGCAATACCTTGTTTGGAAATATAGATCTTGGCGTTATTGGCTGCACCATTTGGATCCGCCTGGCCCAATCAATCAATCAGTCAATCATTTGTGGCGGGTTTTTGGCGAGGCCGTGCTGCAGGAATAGCAGCATCTTGTTGAAACAGCTCCTGACCAAATGACTGTGGTGTGTGACATGTAGGGCTGCTAGACTAAACACGGCTGGATCTCACTGAGAGCCTCAAAGCAGACCTCCGTACAGACCATCAGCCTGTGTGGCATCGTGCACACACACATACAAAGCCAGACCAGGGCCACTCCAAAAACTACAGACCTGCCTCTGACCCTGCACTAGAAAAACTATCAGAAAGTCAACAAAACAAGAAGAGTGAGGAAGAGAGAGCAGAACACGTGGATCTTTAATCTTTACTCTGACTGACTAATCAGATTTTCTTGTTTCACCCAAAACTGTGAAAATGAAATGCATCATTTCCTCAGTGTCAGAGGAACTTTTCCAGCTAAAAGTTTGGACACCTGCTGAATTGCTAGCAAGAGGAAGACTAGGAGGAGCGACACATATGGAAATGCTGCATATTATCTCTACAAAGATGTTTCAAATAAACTCAGCAGCTTACAAATAAAGTAAGTCTTGTTGCACGTTAATGCTTCTTCCTCTGTACGTGTGAAAGAAAACAAAAAGTTGATTTATTGATCAAAGTTCCTGCAGGCGTCCTTCCCTGGAATCCTGCTCTCCCGCCCTGCCGCCATGCCTCCGTCTGTCTGCTGACAGTTGCTCAACTCTGCTCCATGTGTAGTTGTGCCTTTTCATTGTTGCATCAAGTACTTTCTGCTAAATTTCCAGTTTTAAGGACACAACTGTAATGGGTCTCAGATAAAACGTGACGTGTGCAGACATGCACGTCAAAAAAAAAAAAAAAAAAAAAAAGAAAGAAATGATGATTGGCCTCTAGTCTGAGTGTGAAACTAAGGCAGTTCGTCACCTTGTGCGCACAATAGTCCCTTTAGAGCAGTTGACTTGATAAGATAGGCGAACTCCTGCCTGATATGGTCTCCAAAGCTACAAAAATGCACACACACTGGAGGCTGCTCCAGGTATGACTAACCTGGTGGACTAAAATGTCACCCTGATATGTCCCCCTCACTAATCAGGAGACCAAGCTGATAGCGGCCACACTAAATCCAGTTTTCGCATGAAGAAAAATAGATTAGTCTTTTCCATGGATAACACGCCGCTGTGGCTCGAGGGTGTGGAGCACAGTTTCACTCACAAATAAAACAATATTTTAACGCGACCCTCAGATTTATAAGATTTCTTCTGGACTCTGTAACCCACGTCTGACCCAGTTTCCAAATGTAGAAAAACAGATATCAGCTGCTGATAACAACCTACATGTCACAATATAACCACCTACTCTCCCAGATGAGCCACAACCAAAGATGTGATTTTACTTAAAACTTCTGGGATCAGCGTCCTTATCGCACATTCCTCTCTCTGAACCATTCATGTTTCAATAATAAGTTGCAGATTAATTTCACTCCATGCCTTTAAAAGAAGATAAAATATGCAAGTTCAGGCTGCAGGAAAACTGCATCCACTCATCTGAGACGTAGAGGATGTTTTAACGACAAAGTCCAAAAAGTGAAGAGATGGTGGCTGACTAAATCAGGTGAGATGAGATCACAGGATGTGAGAAATCTGAAAATAAGAAAGACTCATCTTTCAACTCATTCTGCAAATGAAAGTTGGCGCTGACACAGTAAATTGTTTTATTTGAAAAAAAAGGAGAAAAAGCGCTAGAGGCTAATCTCTGCCAACGCCCAGCGTGTAATGTAATAGCTGAGAATATGTATGCTTTTAATTAGAAATATACATGTTTAAGATGGTTACCTAACATGTCCTGTATTTTTTTTAAGTGAAAGGTGGGTGCATCCACTGTGATCAATACATGATTGCAAAGTGTAATATGGAGGTGACCAGTAGGGGGCAGTGTAGGGAGGCTTGACCCCATATCATTCATGATTTGGAGGCCTTATATACTACTAACCATTATATATTATGCTGTGAACTTAGCTTCAATACAATAATAACCTCTGTTTTCTTATCTTCATGTTCATCGTTTACATCTTGCAACTCAAGAAGTCCTGTATGTTCAGAGTTAGGTCCTCCGATAACAGGCACGGACAACAGAGCTAGCTGCTTATGTGAGCGGGAGGTTAAAAGGCAAATTTATTCTCCACATAAGGTTAATCTTTTGTTTTTAAGACAAAAATTCCACACCCCACTTCCATGTTGCACCACAATGCTTTCTCCTTCCCGATCCATCCCATACCTCTGCCGAGTCCTAACATCAGTTTCCAACACCTGACGAAACTGCTTTATGACTGCGTATTGTCAGTTATTCTTCTACAGCTGAACCAGCTCGCTGGTCTTTAACCTTTGAAAGAAAAACATCTTAATATGATGCTGCTTTCAACAGCTAACATAGATGTTACAGGGAGGTTGGAGGGTCGGAGGGGGATTTAACCTTACTACAAATCATGTGACTCATCTTGGATTTACATCCTTGAGTTTTCTGTCTTCACTTCCTTTCTCTTGATCTGATTTTATTTTCTGAACTGTGGCCTATTTTGTTTGGCACTAAAGATACTTAGTTGAGGTTTGGAAAATCATGGTTTGACAATAAAATACACTTAAATGTCAAAAGCCTTGCTATAATTTTTTTTACAATTACCATTCACATCCAAATGTGAGACTTTTGGGGGTTTCTAAACCTGATCATCGGAGTGTGGTGAGCTGGCAATGAGACCAGTTTGAGTACCATCATGACAAACTGAACGCCCACTCATTTAGCCTCCCAGCAGCCAGACTTTCTCACAATAGTATAAAGTGCTCTTGAACAATAGTTCCTCAAACTTTCTGATGCTCTTTCAAAGTCTTTCTATGGACATGTTTTGCTTTTCAGTTATTTTTGGTCTAGTTCTGGTGTCAGACCATTTTCAGAGGAATGTGTTGTTCGTTGAGCCATTTAGCATTCACCTTTGAGCCTACGGGTGTATGAGCAGCTGGTGTTTTTAAATTTCCTTCGGGATTAATAAAGTCTATCTTATCTTATCTTATCTAAAAAAAAGCTTTTAACTCAAGGGATGATCCAGTATTGTCTATACATAACAGACAACGTAGCAAAGAACCGATTTTACTGGCAGTATATAATGATGGAATGATGGGCAGTTGAAGATTTTTCAAAGCACAGTCGTTTCCAGGTTAAACAATCTGTATTAACATACTTTAAATTGTTCAGATTTTCAGTTGTTTTAGCTCATTTTAAGAAAATCTTACTCATTTGAGATGGCTAACACTTATTTGTGCAGCCCTGGGTTTCCCAGATGCTCCTAAGATAACAAATAAATATAAAACTTAACTTAACTTTGAAGGTTAGAAAAACATAGAAAGATTTGTCATAGCGACTGAATCACTTTGCATTGTATTTGCATAAACAGTTACCTTTTTGGGGGGGAAATCTGAAAGTGAATTTAAACAGTCCTTTTGGGCCTTCTGGGAGTGACACTGATGACACGTTTGAGCATGCCTTGCCAAATGCTTGATGACAGTTACCCTCAGCCTCTACTGCAGGTGAAAGAAAATCCAGCATGGAGACTGCCAGCATGCACCCCTGCACAAAGAGCTGTAGAAATAACACATTTATTCTGCTGTAGCTCATATCCAGGGTTGATTCTAACAGAGTGATGCATTCAAAAGAAGAAAAGAAAGGAGAAAAAGAAAGGGTGGTGTGTGTTTCTAAGATGTGCAATGCAAATGAAGCAGTGCATCCTGGATCCTGTTAGGTGGATGTACTGTTTACACTTGTTATTGCCTGAGGAGAGGGAGGGTGAGAAGGAAGAGAGCACTTACAGTTCAGCCTTCAGGACATACTCTCCTATTTTCCTTTCTGGGAAAATAAATGAGTCCAGAAATAAATAAAGTTTGTACTCATTTGCATAAAAATAAAACCTGTGATTTTCACATTAGTTTTAAATGAGATTAAATCAGAGCATTAATGACAATGGCAGATTAATTATTAATGCAAGTAATCAAATTATTTATGTTTTCCTCAAAAAAAAACATACAGAATTGCAAGTCCATAAGCAATATAGTCAGATGAGTTGGTATGAAACCAGACAGAGCTGTGGCTAATAGACAACGTGGCCGCCTCAGTCGGTAGGATGAAAGCTGTGAACAGGTCATCAGACAGACAGACAGACAGGGTGCAGTAAGACAGACGCTGAGATAAAGTTGCAGCTTGTAAAGATGAAAGTTCAGAAGGCCAAGAGAGTGAAATACCATCTCAAAACTAATTTATTCAAAAATGAAACTGCTGGCAGCTCAGATAAACAAAAAAAAAAAAACAAAAAAAAAAACCTCCTATTTCTTGGTTTTAATCTGTTTCTTTTTTCAAAATGGGATTGTTTAGGACACTTACAGACTTACAGACGTGGACAAAATTGTTGGTACCCTTCGGTTAATGAAAGAAAAACTCACAATGGTCACAGAAATAACTTGAATCTGACAAAAGTAATAATACATAAAAATTCTGTTAAATTTATCCAATGAAAGTCAGACACTGCTTTTCAACCATGCTTCAACAGAATTATTTAAAAAAATAAACTCTTGAAACAGGCCTGGACTCTGCAGAAATTGAGAACTTTGTTCTTGTTCTTGCAGCCCTGGCTTGGGAGTTCCTGCAGCTTGTTCTTAACACAACACAAGATACAACAAAGTTGAACAGAACATTTTAAGGAACAGTTGGTTAAGGTGGTGAGGAAGTATAAAAAATCTACACACCAGATGTGGTGGACAAAGACATGGACAGCGTCCCACTGTGGAGCAAGTTTCCTGTGAAGCATGAAATAACTGACTTAAAACAAACTGGAGAACAACAACAATGTGGAATAAGATGGAAATAAATATGCATGAAAGAGTGTTTACTTACATCAGAAATCAGTTTCTTCTTCTGCTAGAAAAGTCTGGAAAGTCCGACATCTCTGTGCATTGAAAATGATTTATTCTATTCAAACTTGTGATGTCATAATCCTAAAAACAATTTTAGGGTCCATGTAAACAATCCAGGTCTGATAGGAATTGTAACCTGATTGAATACGCTTTCAGCATGTAAATGTGTCTGAAAGCGCTCCCAGTTTGGAGAACCAGAAGGTTTCTTAACAAGCAAACTAAAGTTAAAAGCAGCTCTGTCAGAGGTCACAAACAGAGCCTATTTTCTGTCATCTAAAACAGTTCAAACCAGAACATTTCACAGCTACTCAAGCAAAACTAAACTGAGAATATTCACACCATGAAACGTTCTTTATCACACAGTTTTATGTAATGGGTTCAGCAGGGTTTACAGAAAAGTTGATTCTCCTCTGACTTCCTTTGGGGGTGCTTGGCCTGTCTGGATTTGTTTTGATTCTCCAAACTGGGAAACTCTGCAGCAAAGACACTGACTCATTGACCACTCATAAGTACTTCACAGTACTTTTCCCTTCAAGCTTTAATGAATGTAATTACTACAATTAATCGTGACGTCAGTCATGACGGGTGCAGCTCATTCACATAAAATAACAAGAATATTGACGATGTACAAGTACAGAAACTCATTGAGTATTAATGAAGATATAAGAGGAGAAAAGTTGAGACAGTCAGGTGGACAAAAAGCTATCATGAAGACAGGACATTCAGAGCAGTCAGTGCATGAGACAGTCAGTGTTTCATTCAGACAGACGGACGGACGGGCAGAGCGCCACTGAGGTACAGATAAGCAGGTGGACTTTGCTCTGTCGGCCGTGGGTGTTGCAAAGAGGCTCAAGATAAACTGCTGGCCCAAGAGTCGAACACAGAGGAGGCTGATTACATTTAACCTGGTTTGTGTGTGTGTGCGCGTGTGTGTGTGTGTGTTTGTGTGTGTGTGTGTGTGTGTGTGTGTGTGTGTGTGTGTGTGTGTGTGTGTGTGTGTGTGCGCGTGTGTGTGTGTGTGCACGCGAGGGAGGACTGTATTGATCCAAACTGCACCATTGACTCAGACACACAAAAAGGTGGACACAGGCGGCCTCTCTTCGGTTGAGCCAAGCAGCAGTAGATTAAAGGTCAGGGTTTGTACTCAGGTTGCTGGTTCCAATCCCTGACTTAGAGCTTAGTTGGAGCCTCGGAGTACCAACAACTCCAGTGCATGAACCTTTGAAGATCAAGCATGTACTTTCTGCTTAAATCTTTCTGTTTTTAAATCTCAATATCTGTCTCAGTTTAAAGGATAATTGTATGAAACTCAACCAGAATTTTTCTTTCAATAGTCAAAATTCTCTGATCCACCTAGAATAGGAGAAAAGCATAAAGCCAACACTTTTTTTTTATTTTTTTATGTTTTATCTCAGGACCATTTTGATTCCACTGACTCCCATTTTAAGCATATTTTTAATAGACTATAATCCTAATATTATAAAGCATATTGAGTGTTTTTCTTATTCTTAAAAAAAAATCTTCATTTCTTAAAACAAAATAGTGTAAAAAAACATATATAAAGTTTTAAATTATATTTTTATATCTATGGTTATGTCTGAAGTAAAATATATACATATATTTACATTTTTATGACACTTTCATAAGAAGTACCATTTTAGTACTTAAGGGTAAATAGTGAAGTTTCTTCAAAGGTGCATCAAAGGTAAAAAGAAATAAAATAATTATTCTTCAAGCTTGTAAACAAGTGACATTTATCTACTTTCTCAAAATGGAAATTGGAAATATTGTTGTTCCATTCTCTGCTTTATTTCTTTGTCTTCATGACTCATCTGGTTTTATTACTCTCACTTCCTGTAACACTTTCCACTGCCCCACTTTCCACAAGGAATTATAAAAGTTTAATTTTATCTTATCTTAAATTTTGTGAGTAACCCACCTGTGCACCTGCTGGCTGTGTCAAATCAACTCTGCTACTCGATCCTCATCAAATTTGAGAACTGAACTCGTGTGTCTGCTTACATTGAGTCTCCTTTGGCTCACCCATGATAAGGATCTAACTGTCATGTTGCAGATTAATATGTTGACATCTGTTTCTCCTCTATAGTTTCAAGATGTTTAAATATACAGATGAGGAAATACTGAGGGGAAAATATCCTGATGCGTTTATTCAGATAGCCTCAGGTTGTATTTCTGAGGTTGGGTAACTTTGTGAACAAGAAAAGGGAAAATCCCTCAGGTCGCATCAGATAATGTGCAATGATCAACAAAATCACCTTCACTTCCTAAAGTGGCCAGATAACAAAGCTGAACTTATACCACAGGTTAGACTTTGGTACACAGACAGTTTACTGTAAATAACTCGTAACATAACACACAATCTTTATGTGCTCATTAACAATAATAATATACAGCAAACATGAAAACAAACAAACAAAACAAATACAAATAAAACAGATTTATAAAATGATGCTAATCAGCAATGCAGCAAATAGCATTCTCATTTGTAAACAATGAAATAATAATAGATGTATTTTTCTTTTCTTACAACATTTTATACAGGGTTTATGCTTCGGACATGCAGGGGGTCTGGAAAAGTTTTGATGGGAGTCCAGGCAGAAGCACTGACCAGAAAAAGGGGAGCAAAAATGACACCCTTATTTTAGGTCCCTTATTGAACTGATTATTACAACTAAAGTGATCATCTAATGTAAAAAAGTAAAGAAAAATTTGTAAAACAAGCAGCCAATGATCTATTTTATCAACAGGTGTTTACTTTGGGTGAAGCTGCTGTAGGACATTTATCACTGATGCATTTATCACACTTCAATGATAAAAAGAAAAAAGCTGTTTTTATCCAGATCATACCCCCCCCCCCCCAAAAAAAAAAATATATGAATAAAATAAAATAAAAAAAAAACCATCTGTGCTCTTCCTGGTGAAGATTTAACTGGGATCAGAATGTTTAAATAAATTAGAGGTTCTCCTCATTGTTATAGTTGGGAGTAGAAACTCCTGCTCTGTAACATTATCTCATTACAGCAGAGAAACTGGTCCATGTTTTACCCACCATCTTTTTTTTTTTTTTTTTTTTTGGAGTGGGTGTCCTGTTTTTTCATAGCTACTTTCAATTTGAACAAACTGAGAAGTGGACTGTGACAGTGTCAGGATGGTGTGAGGAGGCATAAAATGTCCACAAGTGTGATGAGACCTTCAGGAATGTTCACCAACATCTGGAGAGCATGTGTCGGGTCAAACACACAGTTAAAGTGTGTGTGTTTGTGTGTGTATGTGGTACTGGCTAGACTTTAAGACAACAGGACTTGAATTGACATGATGGCCACCACTGTCCACTGCTGTAAATCACACACACTCACACACATCAGCACACACACATATTAAGAGACACGGAGCATGCCAGAGGCTGTGTTTGTCTCCGGCACACAGATGGATGAAGACAGGGTGTCCGTACTTTGCCAAGACACAGAATCTGATACAGCGATGTGTCAAAGACTGTGTTGAGCCTGGCTCTGCTCCGAGGCTGAGGACCAAGAAAGCTTTCAGTGTATTTCTTCAGTATTTTTGTTTGTTTGTCCTAACATGCATCAAAGCAAATGAGAGCCTGCGTTAGAAGATGCAAGTGCATCACTTCTTTCATCCTTGCTTCAGCAAACTTTTTTTGCACCACATTTTAAAGCTGCGCGTTTGTTTTGGTTCATAAAAGCAGATTCAGATGAAGAGAAAAGGTTTATAAACACTTCAAACGTCATTTCCTTTAGTGTTTTTTTCCTTTGCAGAAGCTTTGAACCAAGCCGAAATAGGTAAATGGTAAGGACAAGCTATTTTTTACTAAGTAGGTTCAAATAAAACAAATTTACATATTTATATGAAAACATGTTATACATAATAAAGAGAAGTTGCCTCAGAAGGTACCAATGAAAACATCCCACATTGCTCTGTGTTATCGGTGGTTTTTATAAAGTTAATTCTATAGCATCATCTGGGCTCTACTAACGCCCCACACTCTATGACCCCGGACATTAACTCTGTATAAACCATAAAAGACAAAAGAAAAGAAAAATGTAAAGATCCCAAACGTTCGCTATTCACCTGTGGGCTCTGAAACTAACTTCCTGTTTTGGGGGAAGTTGGTGTCGTCCCTCCCCACTCCCTCACACCCTATGGTAGGCTGTAATATTAAACATAGCTGACATAACCGTCCAAAATTTATCATCTCCAGGATTTATCATCTCCAGGAAATGGTTGACAATGATTAAGGTTAAACTCACAAAACTGATTTCTTATTTAATCCCAAAATACACATGAATAAACAGATGAAATATAAATAAAACTAGGTTTACGCTGGTCTGTGAGAGAGGAGGCAGAATGGTGAGGAAGACATCCATGACTTGGCAAATATCATCACAACTCTGATTATTTGCTGCAAATATTTACTGCAAATCAGAATTAATCCTTGTGTACAACACAGACTATCTCTGACTCTTTATGATTTTAAAAACTGAAAATCAAATGTTCCCCGAGTCAACTTTTTTCCATCAGAGTGGAGGTGGTGAGATGGGGGTGATGGGCCAAAGCAGCAGCTTCATTTTAACACAAACATGACAACTAAAATTCTTCATGAGGTTTGGTCTCTTCCTGGCTTTTTTTATTTGGTTGTAGAATTTTGCAGATAGTCATATATAATGCAGGTGAATTTCAGTGTACATGTGATCACAAACAGATGCACAGAAACACAGAAACAACACGCCCTCTATATCTTATCAGTAATCACAGGTGTACACAGTGAAAAGGCCCCACCCATCTGTTCCCAGAGAGGATTGGAAATGTGTGTGCACGAGTTGTGTAAATGTTCCGGGAAGAACCAGTGACAACCAGGAATAGCGGGTTGATTTCTGTCGTACTACACAGGCTGGTCCAACCAGTACCTCATATTTGGTGTTAAGTGTCAGGAAGCAGGTGTATCCTGACAGGACCACCTGGGCTCAATCCCAAACCACCCGGTACACACCCCCCTTCACTACCGAGCGCCACACTCGCAGCTGGGGAGTGTGATTGAATTTAAAGGGTATAAATGCAATGAGCAGGTATGGGACGTCCTCTTCCCTCCACTGGAAAAGAAAAGCACTTGTTGCCATGGCAACACAAAGACACTCCAAATGGTTTTTTTGCTGAAACTGCCATCATAAAAATTGCGGAGCCGCACCAGCTGCCCCTGAAACATCATAAACGCAGCAACCAACCAACGACAGGAGCTACAATATACTCTTAACTGGTTCCACAAGACTTCCAACCCCATCAGCAAGTTGTGCTTACTTCAAACCAAACATTGGCATAGAGTCAAATCTGCTAGTTTTACCTTTCTTTTGTGATTTCTGTCAGTGTGACAAACATGCAGGACACATGCGGAACTCTGATTTGAAGGCTGTTTCCTCCATTTTGCCGTCGCACCAGCTGCAAACTTTGTTGTGAGTGTGGAGCGTTGCAGACTCGCTATCTAAGGGATGAATGGTCCACTCGCCCTCCACGCTGAATGGTTTGGGACGGCCCGTAATATGGCGGAGCCTCCGAGAGAACACGCAGGTAGTGTGTAGGGGCAGTTTGAGACTGAGCCCTGATCTCAAATTAGTTGAGTTTACTAGAAATTTGTGTGGAAACTCGTTGCCGCCGTAAGCCACTTTAGTTTTGACAAATGCTGAAATTAAACATGTGAAGTTGTATCAACACAGACGACCATTAGACTTGACTCAAACCCGTTAGTTCACCTAACTAACTCTACTTGTTTGAAGAGTCTTTTAAGTCAGATTTACACAAAATGTTTAGTTCTTTCAAATGAAGACTAAATCACACTGACTCAGTTTCATGGAAAGTCAACTTAAAAGACTCCATTGTTCCAAATTGAATGTCTGATTGATCTAAAAGTTAGAAGTTCATTGAAATGTACCTTTTAGTGTTGATGATGTATAACTGCATCTTTGCATATGTTTGCAACAGATCACCAGTACAAAAGATATGATACTAAGTTATATCAGGAACCATTTCTACTTTGCCCTTCATAAACTGTAGTAAGGTGATGGTGTACTTCTTTCCTGTACTGTCCGTCTCACTCCTGGTACCAGCTTTAAAATTCAAACAGGGCAGAACTTTCCAACATTGTCTAATTGTAAACATAACACAGCAAATAAAGCACATAACTCAAATTTATAGCAGAGCAAAGCTTCAATTTCTGCTGAATCTGCATCTCCCATGAGCCTTTGTGGTCCAGATATGTTGAGTTTTTAAAGTAGCCCCGCCCCCTCTGACATAAACTTAGCGTGTTCAGTTATCTTTGTTAATCATTAATATTACACTTCACAATGTTGAAAACTATTAGAAACAACTTATTTGCTGTAGGAATGAGACACTGTTTGTAAAAAAATAAATAAAATAAAATAAAATGATAATTAATCAATACTAAAAAGTTTATATTCCAACAAAATCTGGTGTGTGGACACACATTGGTAGAATGGGAAGAACCACTTTCTATCCGGTAACCCTCTTAAGGCAGATTTGTACTCGCGCTGCGTCTGCATGCGGTTAGGCATGGCGTAGCTGACTCTGGTGAATGTGTTCTCACACTCAAGCGTAGAGAGTATGCATTGTTGGTTGTTGTGTTGCTGTTTCTCGTCCTAATCTGAAGGTGGCAGCAGGGGTGGTATTGGCCGGTAAACTTGCCAGGTCGGAGTTCTTTTGATGGTTCACTTCAGTTCTGGTACGTATTTTCTGTTTTAAAACAACAATGTATGGTTCAGTGTCTGTATTAGCTAAAGAAATAATTCGATCAGCCTCTCATCCACTTGATCCTCTGGGTGTTGTTTTTAAAAATGGCGGTTACTACACAAATTCAGCGAGAAGATCCAGAAATCCGGAAACTCGCAATCCCAAATTGACCGGTCATAAGGTAGGACTTCTGCGTAACCGTCCGCGTAGCTGTTGTGCAGGCCAGGTCTAGAGAAGGTGCTCGACGGGCCTCGACGGAGCAACACAGCGCCAACGGTGGTCACGCAGATGCAGCGCAAGTATAAATCCACCTTTTGCCCCTTCACACTGGCAGGGAACTGTTCCAGTTCCAGTTTCCGAACCCAATATTCCACTCGGGCAGCGCATTCAGACAGAAAAAGTTTCAGAATGAAAAGTTGGTTCTCAATGAGCAAAAAAAAAAAAAAAAAAAAAAAAAAAGCATGTGTTTCTTGTTTGCAGTATATATATATATATATATATATATATATATATATATATATATATATATATATATATATATATATATATATAATCAGTTCCCTCATTCATTTTTTTTTTCTTTTTTCCAGGAAGTCTTTGAATATCTGACCAGGGAAAATGGATGAAAATGAATCCTTTGGCTAAATTCGGCATATTTAAACGTGTTCTTTGTTTTTATTAATTTGCTCTGTCGCTGTCAAAATTAATTTAAATGAATAAATTATATTTGAATGGATGCTGTCATGTTTGCTGATAAAGTGTAAAAGTGAATCTTTCTATAAGTGCATCACTCAGGCTGTAAACATCTAAACAACCGTTTCTAACCTCTCTAACTCCTTTCTTAGGTTCACGTCCTCTGTTTTTAAGTGTGAAATATAAATTGATTACTTCTTGTGCTTTTTATAATTTGTGGGTTTTATTTTTATTTTATAACATCTGCTTGTTTAGGCTGTAAATTTGGCTGGACTTTAATCACTTTGGTCAAATTTAGGTCTTTTTAGATGTGCGTTATCAGTAAATTGTGAGCTTTGGAAGGTTGCCGATTCAGCCTCCAACTCTTCCAGTTTCCATGTCAGCGTCCCAGATACTGAGCCCCACAATGCAGCCAATGAGTGCCTCATTTTGAATCTGCTAATTAATTGTTATGTAACATGTTTGTCTTCCCACTGTGAACTTCATTTTTATTACTTTCTGAGGATTTCTGGGTTCTGGTAGACTTTATTCAGCGGTGGTACGAGACAAGAAGACGGACAGGGAAGGGAGGGGAGGAAGATGCAGCACAGGGCCACTTTACTGTCATCATTCGTTCAAATGTTATTCACTGTCGGATCTTTTTAAATATTTGTTATTTCATGTAAATGAAATGTAAGTAAGTATGAATGTAAGTATTTCTATTTTATTCTATTCTAAATGAATCATGGAAATTTTAAGACATTTAGATTATAAATTTACGTAACCTGAACTCATCATTATCATGCTCCTAGACCATGGTTAAAAAAATGTTAGTTTATGACAGAAAATTAGATTTTTTTTTCCAGCCTGAAACCAGATCTTAACCACAGACTTTACTGAGGCTAAAATTTTTTAAATCTGCAGCTTCAGACCAGAACAGACTCAAATCGAGCTTCTCGGTGGCCTTTGACCTCGAGGCACAGAGACAGTCACACCACAGTGCCAACTGCAGCCAGGAACTAAGTTCATTAGCTGTGTGTGTACAGCTGGATACACAAACACACATACATGTAAGCTGGGGCAATATAACAGCTGGGTTACTGAATTACTGCAGAAATAAAAGTAACAGAGAGGTAAGAGAAGGAGGTTTGAATCCACAGAAGATGAAAGGTGGCCGTGTGGTTCATCAGTGAGGCAGCTTTGCTTCTGGAACCTGAAATGATCAAGTTTCACAGCTTTTTCAAGACTTTTCTGTCTACAAATAAAATAGTTGTTTTCTGGTCAGTTTCCTGGAAAGAATTTTGATTCTTTTTTTCAAAGATTTTGTCTGTTTCTTTGTTTTCAATTTACAGACAAATTTCTACAAAAGGATCACTTAAAAATATCTTTAATGTGAATTATTATCAATGTAGTTTCTCTACATTGTATGAACTCAAATGCACGGTTCCTGGAAATAGAGTTTCACATGTTTGTCTTGCTGCTGAGGTGAATGTTTACATTAAAAGTCCAAACCAACATGTAAAACATAGAGAATTAAACTGCATCATGTGTGTTTTTTCTGGGGGTTTCGCTTCTTTTAGGATCGGACTGGCTTACTGAGGTGAAGGAGGACTGACAGTCGCTGGCTAATCCTCCCTCCACATGTTACAGAGGAATAAACTCCTGCTCACTTTCACTTACCTGTTACGGCAGCTGATTTGTGCCCCCCTCACCGCCTCCAGGTTCGGACCAATTAACAGCAACACACACATTCAGTGAGAGGCGTCTGCAGCACCCAGCTGGGCAAATTAGTGACCCTCCACCTACCCATTGTGCTGCCAAGATGATCAGCGAGTTTAAATTAGCACCCACACACTAGACCCCCCCTTACTGACTTTACAGTTTCCAGTCGTTACTGAGAACTTTAGTTTTCCCAGCAATGTGTAAATCAGGGTGAGCCTCCGCTGGTCCACGGGGTTGTGGTAATGAAACTTTACAGCAGAAACATTTGAAGAAATGAATTTATGTCATTTTAACTGGACAAAATTGATTCTTTCACCTTCAAATTCAGAAGCATTAACTTTTAATATCCCAGACCAATCTGCCCCAGGTAGATGCACTTACATGTGTTAAAGTTAAACCACTGACCAGTTATTGATTTATTGATGGAAGTGCACAGTTTAGGAGAAAAGAGTATTGTAAAGATTCTGAATCAGTTCTAAATACTGCAGGAAAAGCCACTGATGCCATGATGCTACAACTCACACTGAGAATAAATGCTGCCTCATTAAAGACCAAGAAGTCTGGAACCGCTGCATCTATATGAAACACCAACAAACCAAACACATCTTTTTTAACTGTTTTGAACACCAAAGTCTTCACTTAACAGCTGGAGAGGAGCCCAGAGCCCACACTGGGTTCCAGATAACAGTATGTAGGGATGGGATTTAGTTTTTCTGTCTTAGATTTAGCTTGCATTGTTTCTCCTTTCTGTTTAGATCACTGATAACAATCTCAGAAAGGTTTGCTCTTTACTTTCCAGGTGAGCTTCATTAAAGGTAAACTACTGAAGGAGGTTGATCCACATTATTAAGCAAGTTTCCATGCAGTCTGGAGAAATGGAAGGACACTTTGAGAAACAAATCAAAACTGAAAATTTCAGGAAAATTGAGTGAGATCATTGCACTGGTAAAAATGAGTGTGTGATTCAGAGAACAAGTGGGTTGGTTCAGGTAAAGGCAGATCAAGGAAATTCTCTGTCAGGAAAAAGCTGCTGGTGTGTCTGGAATCCCAAGAAACTCTTCATCAGGATAGTCCGGAGGCTGCAGTTGTGCATAAAGCTGTAACTGTGCCTCCCTTAACCGTTGATCACAAAGAGAAATGTTGGCTTAGACTTGTTTTCAAACTGTTTTTTCCACTGATTAATGCCGTGCTGCACTGGATGAGCCAGGTGGATGGAGTTCTGAATGGTTGGTGGATGGCCACCATGCGCCACATGGCTGCTGCGTCAGCAAGGTGGTGGTGGAGTGATGGTTTGGGCTGAAATAACAGGGAGTGACCTACCATTTCACTCCCTGTTATGCAAAAATGTGTCTAACTGAGCATCCTGCTATGCGATATAAGGAAGAAGCATTGCTTCTGCAGCTTCATCCCAAGCTGCAGAAATACCAGCAGAATCTGTAGCTACTGCGGGTGTAAAGGGAGAAAAAATCAAGTCATCCCTTGACCTCAACCCTACTGGAAAAATGTTGTTTTGTTCAATAAAATCCAGATTATTATATAACATAATTTTTGACAATTTAAAATTTGTATTCACTGTCATTTACATGGAAATGAACAAAAAGAAGACATGCATAATAATGTGGAGCACAGTGTGAATTGTGCATTGCATCTAATTTGAGACCAACATGGTTTCACGGCTCTTCCTAAAAAGTAAAAAAGGTAAAAGGTAAAAGGTTCCCAGTGTGTTACACTCTGACCACAGGATCCAGATGAGATGATGGTATGTTACACAATCAGAGGGATATTTGTTGACACATTAAATGAATCAAAACTGTGAACTTTGTTTCTTTTGAACATCCTCTAAGAGGTCCGTCATATCCAAGAAAATCACAGTGGGAGCTAGAGAGAACTCAGGTGCAGATCGAAGACGGCGCGAGGTTTCTCATCTTCATCCCTGTTCCTCAGATCTCTGTATCCTTTCCACTCAAAACAGGTTGGACACAGTCTGCTATAGTTTGGTGTGAGTTGGTGTCTCTAGTGAGCTGAGTTGTGTTATGAGCATATCCTGGCTGTTCATCTGACAGACTGTTTTTCTACCAAAACCTAAAATGAACATGGTCTGAAGAGGGGGCGAAGAAGAGGAGGGTAGAGGGACGAAAAAAGCAGAGGGGAAGGTTTGAAGGCCAGTGGTAGAAGATGGAGGGGGGGCAGCTGCTGCGGGAGGATGAATGAGCGCTACTATGTCTGCTGGCTCCAGACTGTGTGTGTGTGTGTGTGTGTGTGTGTTAGAACATGCAGCTGAACGAGGCTTGTTGATGAGAGGCCGACAACCTCTCACGCTCAGGTAGACAAGTTCCTCTTATTTCTGTGTAACCTCTGCACAGTTTGTACCACTGCAGACGCCGTAGAGAAGGTTAATGGCTGTGATGAAGCACGTTCATCAGTAGGATTCAAAAAATGAGTTTTCAGCTAACAGCTGATCATTGAGAAAGTGTTTGGAACAACTTACTGTCTGTCGGACTAAAAGTTTAAGTCCTGTTGTCTAAGATAACATACTGCTAGCTTGTGCATTCCGTGTAAAACTGGCTCCATCACTCACAGATTACAGCAGCCATGTTGACACGGACACATGTATTGGGATTAAAAGCCTGATGGGAATAAAAATGCTTCACATAAACTCCAATCAGAAGATTCTGATCTGATTACACTCATTTGGCTCAAGATTTAATTCCAGTCGACATGAGTGGATCATGCAGATTACTGCTCCAATCAGTGAAAACACATATTTCAAATTTAGGGCAGAAAAGATCCTTACTGCACATGCCAGTTACTTTACAGCTTGTATTGATTGAGCTGTTTGTTTTACTCAATAAAGTTTATTTTTAAAAAGCTAAAACATTACGGGAAGCAGAAGTCGTAGTGGGTGCAAAACAGAAAGTCAGAAAAATGTTTTCAGATTCATGTAAACAACACAGATTTGATCCGAATTGTAACCGGATCAAAGAATATAATTTATAAGAATACTCTGTGGAGTTTTAAACTAAGCGTGCATGGAAATCAAATTTGTAACACAAATAACACTTCATAATGAATAATTTTGTTATCAAAGATGGTTTCTTCTAATCAAAGATAATTTTAGGTATGTTTATTCATATAGTGCATTTCATATGTAAAAGCAATTTAATGTGCTTTCTATAATAAAACATATAAAGAGAAATACAAACAGTGAAACAATGATGTTATAATTAGAAGGGTGTGCAAAAATTACAATAAAAAATATAAAATAATTTGAAATAATTAAATTAAAATGATTAAAAGCAAACAGCAGTCTCAATAAGTTGGAATGCAGATTTCATGCACATGATAAAATAAATGTTTTTAATCTGGATAAATGTTGAGTGAAATCAGTTTTTCTGGGATGGGAGGTGAACACGTCAACAGTTTTTAGACCCGATGAAACAATCTGACATGATTATTTTCTCATGTTTTCTTCAGAGTCAGCAGGATCTGTTCTGGGTCCAGATCTAGGCCAAGGGTGTCAGTCCTCAAGGCCAGTGTCCTACAGGTTTTCAATGTCTCCCGGCTCCAACACACCTGAATAAAATTAAAAGGATTCAATTAACTAGGAAGTTCTGCACAGTGACTCATTCATTTGAGTCAGGTATGTTGGAGCAGGGAGACATTGAGAACCTGCAGAACTGTGGTCCTCTTAAGACCGGAGCTGGACACCTCTGATATAGGCTAAGATCTGGAACAACCAGACTATTTGGTTCGGGATCCAAGGCAGACTGTTCCAGAGGGACTAAACAATCCAAGAACCAGGAACCTTCTTGCTGAAGGTCTGGATCTCAGTTTGGGCTTTTCTGTGTTGAGTTTGCATTTTCTACCATTAAGTTAAGAACCATTGTGTGAAAACAGCTGTGATGTAGCATCAGTTAGCTTCAGGGTTTCACTAAGGTGTCTGAAAAGTTATCAGATCCTAAAACATCTTTGCTGCTCTTCCACCTTTACCGGGACACAGCTTGTTGAGTCTTCATCCTTACAGGATGAATCTCCCCCCAAAAGAGGAAAAAAAGGCTGTAAAACATGTTGGTCTTCTTTACAAACTGTTACTCTTCCTTTGCTATGACTTTGTTTTTGGAAGTGGAGGAATGTCTGAGCCTGAAATATCTCCTCCTCTCTAGATCTTTCTTCCTTTCTTTCTCATCCCTCCATTTCTGTCTCCCTCTGCAGCCCTCCGCCCCCTCCCAGCCTGCTCCCCCCGTTAAAATAAACACCTTGAGAGCTGCCCTTCTTTTCATTCAGACGCTTCAGGTCGACGAGCCTAATTTCAGACTCCTTCTGAGTGTGTGTGTGTTGCTCTAAAGTATTTATAACACACGCACACATCTGAAAAGCAGCTCTTTTTCTTTCTTTTTTTTTTAATACTCCCATTTGTTGTCCTCCTCCTCCTCTTGCCCCGGCATGGTATCTGACATAACCAGCACTGGGTTTCTTTCTGTGGCCCTGCGTTCCTGGCAGGTAGAGGGGCCGTGGACCGCTGCTGGGGGAACTTTCCTGGCTCGGGGGAAGCTGTCAGACAATCACACCTTTCATGGGCCGGAGAGAACACCGCCCATCAAGCCGCTCATAGGCCACAGCCAGGGAATTTCTCTCCTTCCCTAGACCCTGGCCTGCTCCTCTTTCTGATTTTGTTGCTAACTTTTACCACTTGCTGATTTCTGCAGCAACCGCTCTGTAATTTCAGAAACACGAGTTTTTGAAGACTTTGGTGGCAAAAATGGGTGGAGGATGAGACAAAGACCCAGCGTGATGGTTAGCATTGTGTAGCATCCCCTCTTCTTTTAACAACTCTTTGTAAAGGTCTGGGAAGTCAGGAGGCCCATTGCTGGAATTTTAGGAGAGAAAGACCCATTCTGGTCTGAATTTATCTATTTATTGATTGACAGGCACATGCAAAACAATCCATTGACTTCAAACATGTTTGGTGCCAGGGTTTAGCAAAGCTGCTAGTTTCCACCTGCTGTCTCTGGAGAGGTAGTTGGCATGCACTAAAATTAAAAAACAATTAAAGACAGACTACACACTGACATTCACACACACACACACACACACACGCACACAAACACACACACACACACACACACACACACCCCCACACACACACACACACACGCACACAAAAAACAACAACAAAACAAAACAAAAAAACAAAAAACATTTAAATTAGTGTACACATTTGTTGGGACAGCAGCCACTTTTTGGTCAGGCATGAAAACATGTTTATGTTTGTGCATGTAATTAACTCTGTCGGAAGACTGTTCCACAGAGTTGTGGCTGAATGATGTTTTACATCTGGGAACACTACATCCCCCTATTGCAGCTGAACTTGTCATAGATTACCTAGACGCTTTCTCTGATGTAAGAGATACAAATTTTCATAAAGAAGGAGCAATGGAGTTATGAAGAGTCTTAAATACAAGACAAATGTTGGAATATTTTATCATATTTTCAAAACTCAGAATGTTATTTTTTTTTTTACAGTAAAAGGACAGTCGAAGCATTTTGTCATGGATTTTAAGTGCTCTCTTATACTGATTTTAGAGCTTTAGGAGATTTTTTTATATGCCTGAGAACAGCTTGTTGTGCATTATAAGAAGTGTGGAATAAGATACATGCTGGAAGCACCATAAGTCAAAAACTGTCTAATATGTTCAAATTTCTAAGATTAAATTACAATATATTAACAAGTTTTTTTATATAACTTTCAAAACAAAGGTTTGAGTCCGGTGTTACCCCCAGATATTTGAATTCAGTAACATTTTTAATATCTTTTCCTGTATATAAAAACTGGAAGAAAATGGCTAGGTGGCAGCTTTGTCAACATTTAGGGTAAGATTGGAAATTCGTAGCCACTTAACAACTTTTTGCACTTTGTTTGTTAGTTTAATAGCAACCCCTTTTTTATTTTTACTTTAAGTGTAGAGCGCAATGTCATCAGCATACATCACGTTAGAATCAGTGCATACAGATGGAAGGTCGTTCATATAAAATACTAAAAGAGGGGTCCTAAAAAACAGACCCCTGTGGCACTCCCATTGTACTTGGTTTGGATACAGATTTAATGTGGTCCACATGAACACACTGATGTTGGTTGCTTAAATCAAGATTCTATCCTGTAATGTGTTCGTACTGAAAAGTTATCTCAGAAAAAATCATAAAATCTCATATGATGAGATCCTGATGCCTGATTCTAGCTTAGTCCTGGACCTTTGTTGCTGGATATTTTTCTGACATGATGCTCAAAATGTTTTCTTTTGCTGAAAGGTCTGGACTGCAGGCAGGCCAGTTCAGCAGCCAGACTCTTCTCCTGTGAAGCCATGCTGCTGTGATGGATGCAGGATGTGGTTCAACATTGTCTTGCTTAAATCTGCAAGGCCTTCCCTGAAAGAGACGTTGTCTAGATGGGAGCAGATGTTGCTCTAAAACCTCCATGTACTTTTCAGCATTGATGGAGCTTCACAGATGTGGAAGCTGCCCACGCCATAGGCACTAATGCAGCCCCATCCCATCAGAGATGCAGCTTTTCACCTGTCCACTGATAACAAGCTGGATGCTCCCTCTCCTCTTTAGTCTGCAGGACACGCCGTCCATGCTTTCCAGAAAGAATTCACATATTGATCCAACTGAACACAGAGCAGTTTTCTACTTTGCCTCATACCATTTTAAATGAGCTTTGGTCCAGAGAAGATGGCAGTATTTCTGGATCCTGTTCACATGTGGCTTCTTCTTTGCATGATGGAGCTTTAACCTGCATTTGTGGATTTTAGGGTGAACTGTGTTAACAGACAGTGATTTCTGGAAGTCTTCCTAAACCCATGCAGTGATTTCCAGTAGAGAATCACGTTTGGATTTAAAGCAATGCTGCCTGAGGGCCCCAAAATCACCAGCATAGTTTTGACCTAGGATTGTGCACCATGCACACAGAGATTCCTCTTGATTCTTTTAATTTTTTTCAGTCTTTTGATGATATTACACTGTGTGGTAGGATATTCAGAGTCTTTACAATTACTTTAAACACTTTATTTAAAGAAAATTGCAAAATTGTTGTGGGGCTTTTGTTTTCTTTTACATTTATTTTGTTAAAAAATAAATGTTAAACTAAGTAACACATTACTTTGTATCACATCACATCCAAAACTGGTGATTAAGACCATTTTAATATCGTATTCACTGTTCTTTGAATCTAATTACAGGACAGTATTTTGTTTAGTGGAAAACACAACATCAAAAACACATTTATGATGAAAAAAAATTAAAGCTTTTGGTCAAGACAGTCTAACATCTTACACTGACATTCCAACAAAGTTTAAAGTAATCTTCCGATAATCTTTTCTCCCAGCCTTCTTCCAGCCTTCTGTAGCCTCTCACACTTCTTCTCCACTTCATTTTTCTTCTTGATCTTTCCAAATATCCTCCCCCACCTTTTCCTTCCAGGTCTTAGTCTCTCTGAAGCTGCCTCTGGGTCTACAAAGCCACCTTTTAACAGTCTAAATTTAGGATCACCTTCGCTGGGGCCACGACTCGAAATGGAGGTTGTCCTGAGGAGAGGGTTTGAGAAAAAGATTTTCTAAAGACGTCTCTGAATTAGCAGGTTCTGTAAAGACCAATTTGGAAAGGCTCGGTTTGGAAGCCTCTGGGAACGGTTGTGATGCTGCGCTGTGCGCTTCCCGTAAGCGTGCTGAGTGGCTTTATTCAATGTTCTGCGGTAAAAAAAAAGGCCAAATAAAGATCAAATCGTTGTGGAGGAAACTCACAGGGAGGGTCGGGCATCTGTGCAGCGGTGGGGGCAACCTGGGACATGGAAAATGCAATAAAAATACATAATTTGAAACTTTCAGAGAAGTTCTGAATGTGTTGAGCCAACATCATAAACAAATCACAGAGTAAATCTTCAAAGTGAAAAAAGGCTAAAGAGATGATCACAGAAGAAACAATCAGTTATTTAACAATTATTTAAATCTTTCATTAACATCTGACATGCTGCTGTCATCTCAGCTCTGAACAAGCCAGTAAGTGGAAAATGCATGTGGCTGGATAATAGATTGCATGTAAAAGGCAGATGGAGGTGACATGACCAGAAGTTCTGTCACTAAAAGCAGCATCACTAAAACCTTAAAACCTCAGATTTATTTTGTATGAGATTCAAAATATCTTAATTATGAGAAGCTCCAACTTTCCAGGCTAAGCTAAGGGTTTCTGACCAATATGAAAGATTTGGACCAACCAGTGTCTGGTATCGGCAGCTACAGGCAGCCAATCAGATGCAGCGATAGCAAAAGTTGCAGCTGCTCTTCATCAGCTGGCTCTGCTCTGAGCTGTGGAAATGTCCTGATTAATGGCTACAGAGAAATAGTTCATTCAGTGTTTCAAAGCTTTTTATCAAACACTTTTCCTGGATGGTTTTTTGTAATAATTTACATACTAATTTACTACGATGCAAAACATTCAGGCACCTCACAGAGGAAACTTGGAACTTGGTCTGGCTCCTGCTTCCTGTCATTGGACTGACTGAGACGCTCAGGTGTGCAGCGAGGACGAAATAATTTTAACACTGAGGCAATGTGGCCAACTAACTTCCACAGCTCACTGCTCCACTGTACTGGTCTCCTTATTGGTCATTTGTCTGCTTCACAAAGATGTTTGTATTTATGTTTCAGAGCTGAAAGCTGACACACAGTGAAGTTTAGCCAGTAACGAATGCAAGCAGTTCATCACTGTGTGGTGGTGGAGGAGGATGAATGTTGCTTTGATTGAGCCTTCATTATGACGTCTTTCAAGGAATGCTTGTGTCTGCCGCTTCCTGCAAGGAAGGTCAAACCCTCCCTGCATCAATATCCACTAGACCAGAGCTTCCCAACCTTGGGTCCCTGGACCACCAAGGGGGTCCCCCAGTGGTTCTGTTCAGAGCCATTGTGTTTTCAGTTAAGGCCATGTCCACACAGACGACTTGAGGTGTATTTATTTAAGTTTTATTATCATTTAGGTGTTTCATTCACTTGGAACTAGTATTTTGGGTGCCTGAAAACACAAACTTTGCACCATTTCATTAACGATACATGTCTGAGAAATGCCACAGCGCAGATTTGTTCTTATTTTGAAAAATAAAAAAGTAAAGCTACATGCTGATGATTACCTTAACTTTCATCAGCAGAAAAGAGTCAGTCAGAATGCATCATTTATGGTGAGAAGCAGCAAATGAAAGCATAAAACCAAACATGGTTTCAATGCTGGGTGGGTTATGCATGTCCAAAGACATGCATAAAGGGGGTTAGCAGGGAAAATAGTTGGGAGCCACTGCTCTAGAGAAACTCTGTCCAGGCAGTAAACTTGCCATTGAAATGTGCTTCTAGGCTGGGTAAGACTTTCCTGTTCCATGATATCTAGTTCCAGTCCACCTCTCAGACCCCTATAATCAATGCAGTACTACATTTTCACACTGGATGAGGAAAGATGGAGATCTGTGTGATTTAAATTTGAAATATTAATGCACATTTTCAAGGAAAAAAAACAAGTCAATTGTATTGCTTCTGGAGCAGTTCATCCAACACAGTCTAAATGTGTAGACTTTGTCTCAGGTGGTTAAGAAGGGTAACAAAGCTCTGGGATGACAACACACACTCATACACACCCTGACATGGATAAGCAGAGGGGTGGAACCAGCCTGCTGAGCAGTCTTGCATCCTGGTATCACGTCAGCCTTTTTAATTCCTTCCTGGAACCTGTGAGGATTTTTGCCATGCTAACAATGTGTACACAGGTATGAGTCACACACACATTAGCAGCTCATATCGTTCCGTCTCCCTCCATTCCCTTCACACAGACCGAAATCCAGGTGTGTATATGTGAGTGCGAGCTTGTTTTTCTGCAGAATAGCATGCTCCGTGAGTGTTTCTAAATAAGTGTCCATACACGGATGCAGATCTTGTCTGTTAAGGACGCTCTGTTGCTTTTCGGTCACCTGTCATTTTCGTGAGCATTTATCCCTACTCAGCTTCTCTCTGCTTTATGTCCAGACTCATCATCTCAGGCAATCCAGTGCAGTCAATGTGTCTTTCATAAAGGCTGCATTTTGCCTCATCATAATTTCTCCTCAACCCATTTGGCCAGAAGCCTGTATCTATAGGCTCATTGAGGACCGGGCGTGCGTCACCCAGTGTGTCTCTAAAACCAAACTAAAAGTAGCCATCTGCAGAAATGTGAGCTTCTTACATCCACACAGAATATGAATGAATGGCAGACCATCTTGACTGCTGCACACATGCATCTTTTGTTTGAATTTGCACAATAAATAGTTTATTTATAGGAGTTTGCATGCTGACTGCCTTAATCAAGTGGAATCTGGACAGGCTTTGAAAGTAAATTACTGTTTTTTGTCCTAAATGGGGATTGTGCAATATACAGCATGTATGATTTCTACTGAGTGAAATGGTATGGTTGGATGCAGATTAAAGTACTTTATATACATATCTAAAGAGCTGGACTGGCTGGATCCAAAGCCAGATTAACCCCTTAATGCCTAAATTTATTTTTAACTATGTAAAATAAAATAAAAAATCTTGGGAAAAAAAACAATTATGTTATGTATATAATAATAAATGAATGAATAACAATCAATGAATTAAAAAAGTTGCAGGTATGTTCACGGCCTGCAAGGTCACAGCAAGAAGGTCGCCGGTTCGAGCCTCGGCTGGGGGGAGGTTCGAACCTGGGGGGTGGTGGCCTTTCTGTGTGGAGTTTGCATGTTCTCCCCGTGTATGTTGGGTTCTCTCCGGCTTCCTCCCACCGTCCAAAGACATGCATGATAGGTTAATTGGTTATTCTAAATTCTCCCTAGGAGAGAGTGTGGTTGGTTGGTGTGAATGGTTGTTTGTCTGTCTGTGTTGGCCCGGTGACGGACTGGTGACCTGTCCAGGGTGCACCCTGCCTCTCACCTGTTAAAATGCTGGGATAGGCTCCAGCTCACCCGCGACCCGTAATGGAATAAGTGGTCAAGATAATGAATTAAATCATATGAAAGTAAATACACAAATATGAGTAAATAAAAAGCAAATAAATAAATAGATTCAATCAATTTGTTAAATAAAACTGATTGTAGGAAATAAAATGAACAAAGGCTAAAAGTAGCAAATTTATGACACCAGGTGTCAAATAAAAATCTGCCCTTCATACAGAGTTGGTTCTGTGGACTGTTGGTGCAGATGCTTTTCTCCAAAGCGACTCACAGTGGGTAGGGAAGAGCACTAAGGGTCTTGCCCAAGGACCCAACTGGAAGGTGTAATATTCATCCTCTGGGGTATTCAAACCCTGGTCTCTGGCATGGGAGGCCGATGCTCTGCCAGCTGCTCGTTGTCTGCCACAGACTGGTGGAGCTTCAGATGGGGGATTGAACCAAAGGGAAAATAATCTGTTGGTTTCCTTTATTGGACAATAATTGATAAATAAACACGATATGAAACAACTGATAATAATTTGCATTAAATGAGATTGTATTCAGTTATACAACAAAGCTGAACCACATAAACCAAATACAGGTTGTTTTGATTAGATGGTAAAAGCTGATTTCCCATTTTGCCCAGTCAATGTGACCACTTCCAACCCATTTCCCAAAACAATTTTAATTTAGAATGTATTAAATCAAAGGTGAATTAATAAACTCTGAGACATGCTGAATATTTAAAGGCTCAGTAAAAGCGGATGTCTAATGCTAACTCTGCAGCAAGCGGGACACTGGTTTAAATAAACAGAGCAGGACTGGGACAGAACTGGTCAAACTGGTTTTTGTAGACACTAAGAAGAAGATGCATCTGAAAATTTTCCATCTGAGTTTCTTTCTCTCATTGCGTCATGAGGAGCAGGTGGCAGGTTCACAAACATCACATTTCTCAGCTGAATTTTTCCCAGAAAAACCTGATTTTTATCTAAAACGAATCCTCATGCTGAATGAGTTAAAGCCTAAAGCCGACTGTTGGATGCAAATATGTTAGTTTATTTGGAATATTTAAGAGAACACTACAATATTTCATTATTCATTTTGTAGACTATATTAGACACTAAACAACAAATGAAATGAAAGTCATGTTTGACATGAAAAAAAAATAATTAACTGCCTTTTGACATGAACCATTTATCACCTGACAGGCACCTGCCTTCCTTTTTCTCCAGCTGGGTTTTGTTTGAAATGAAATGAGGTTGAGCAAAGGCAAACAAAATGCCTCATGGCTTGTTTGCTTGTAAATACATTTAATTAAAACTTGCCGTCTGTTTTAAAGAATTACAACAGATGAGAAGTTGGACTCAATGGAAGCAAAGCAACCAGAGTATCAAATAAAAAATAATGAGCCACGGTATTAGTAACACCTGATAACGCAGCTGAGTGACGATACTGTGGCTGAAACCCATCAAAGACCAGTCTGAGTGCATCAGTATCACGACAACCCGCAATCACCAGTACACATGCCCAACTTTTTTAACTAGATGTCGAGTTTAATTCAGTGTCACTTTAGCTTGGAATTCCCAACCACTCAGTCTGCACCGATGAGCCCGTTTACATGGCCGCTGTGAGCAGATAACTGACATGATGCATGTACATGCACTGCAGAAATGCCATTATAGGAAAACTGTGGTTTAATATGTCTTTTGATTAGATTTACTTTGGAGTACATTCATACCCAACGTTCCTGTTATTCCATATATACTGAAGTGTGAACGCTATGTGTCCCTGAAGTGACACACATGTGCACAGGATAACGCGATGTCACGCAGTGCGTATTTGCGGATGTAATGGATGCTTCATGTCTTTTTATTAATTTGGAAGTACTCCCACACTGAACCAATAAAATTGTGCCCAGTTGATAAATGGAAGAAGGTGACCGAGAAAAAGGAGAGCACAAATGTTAACTTTTGTGGAGCAGTGGCTCCTACTTACACTGCCTGGTCTCCTGTCACTAAAAAAGGAAAAGACAACAACAGAGAAAACTTGTCTGACTTCTGTGACGTCAATGACCGTTCAGACTAAGGTCACTTCCACACAGATTGGATACGTATTCAATCTAGGACCACATATGAAAGTTACCTGGGTCCGATTTAAAAAACTTGGATTTCTGCCATTCAGACTGTTATTAAAAAATCCGATATGAGTCACATATGGACAATAGCAGCTGGATAGCTCAGGGCTTGCGAGAGACCAGAGTTTGAACATATTACAATGGGGCGAATATTAACACCTTCCAGTTGGGCCCTTGGGCAACGTCAGTGGCTTCTCTCAGATGTAGGTTGCTTTGGAGAAAAGTGTCTGCTAAATGACTGCATCCGTATTGGAGTATATTAGCGTATATGCCGTTTACATGATCACTTGAATAATCTGATAACTCCAGAAATTGGATAATGATCAGATTTTTGTAGTACATGTTAACTGGCTCAGTGAGATGTGGGAATCCAAACTTTTTTTTTTTTTTTTTGTCCCTGGTACTTTTCCAAGTATTTTAGGTTGAAAAAAACAAACAAACAAACAAACAAACAAAAAAACTTGAAGTGTAAATACAACATGAATTTTTTTTAAAATGTTTTATAAATTAAAAAAGAAAAATTATAAAGAAATAAACACAGTTAGAAAAATACCTATAACAAAGTCTGTTGGCTTCCAATAGATTTGACTTCTAAAAAAATAAAGAAGGAAATAAATCATTTGACTTCTCTGAACTGGGTGTAACGGAGGTTCGATTTTCCAGAGGAACCTCCCAAAGGGATTAATAAAGTCGCTGAAGTCTGAACTGGTTTTTTTTGCCTGTATTTTACATTTCAGCTGCTTTGCTTTGAGACCAGAAAGTTTACACGTGGCTGCTGAAATTCTGCTTCACACACATGCAAACACACACACTCTCACATACATGCCATAAATAGATAATACACATAAATCACACAGACATTCCCACAATGTTACCTACACATTTTACACTCACACAAACACACAGGCTTACACACGGCACAACCACGCACACACAGGCTCCTTGTCCCCTCTCAGGGTCTGTAGTCCCTCAGGCAGCGGTGGACAGGACGGAATTAGTGATACGGCCGGCGATTTTTCACTCCTAAATGTACGTCCTGCCAAAACCAAATAAATAAATACCACCATTCATTCATTTTTCCCTCCAAAACTAGTTTTCCTTCCCTTTTGCTGCTGAGAAAACACACAGACAAACAAGCGCTGATGAAGACGAAGAAAGATGCAACATAGATACATAAAACAAACATGTGGAGGCACTTATAGAAGCTGATCATGCCCTAAAAACTCCAACACTGGACACAAGCTTCTTCACATTTGGCCATAAATAGCTGGATAAATAGAAGATGAAAGTCTGTTTTAAAAGGATCTGGTTGAAGTGAAAAAGGTCAGACCAGTTCTCAAAGGCTAGAGAAGTAACATACACCTTAACTGACCCACCGAAGGCTGCGCACATCCCACCGAATTACGCTGATGCTTCCTTTATTATGCAGTTTATGGTAAAAATGAATTTACATATATTGATTTTACATCCCAGCTCCTTTATGTTTTTCTGTCTGGTAATTAAAAATACTTCAGCCTGCCACATCATATTTCAGCTCATCCTGTTTCCTCTTCGCTCTCCTTCCTCAGCTTTATTAAAGCTGGTGTGTTTGCTCACAGATCACGTGCTGTCCTGTTCTCATGGATGTAAGGAACATGTTTGCTCTGGCACAAAGATAATGTTCACAGATATCACACTAACTCAAAGACAATTATATTTATGTGTTTTTATGGTAGAATTTAGCTAAAGAGTTTCTAAACAAAAGCTGGATTTTGCAGCCCTGATGGTGGTGAAAGACGTGTCTCTCCATTAATAGTATAGATAAATATTGAAGTAAACAGAAAACCTCCGCCTGGAGTAAACAACATGCATGTGAATGTGAAGCTTCTTCTATTTGTTGGCTAAATTTAAAATCTCTTCTGCATCAGACTGGCTTCTTTCAGTAGTTGTGCTATGCTGTAGAGTATATTTACTAAACTGGTAATAGACTACTGGTTTTAGGGTCTGATAATAATATTTTAATTGTAGCTCATCTCAAAGTAATTCATGCTAATACTGTGAAAAGTATCTCCTTTAAAAATAAAAATGTCCCTCTTAAAGCATAAGGTGAAAAACTTGGTGAAATATTTTATTCTTCTTTATGCTACGACTCAACTATAAAATCTATGAAACTTTTCCAAACTGAGCTCCTCAGCTGAACTGGAGAAAATTATTTCTGTTATGCATTTAGCTTCTTGCCCTGTTAAAATGCTGGTTCTAGACCAACATAAGACGGGGACCAGCTGATTTGTTGCAGGTACATTCATAAGAAAATAACTCAACAAAGACAGCCTTTAAGGGGCAATATCATCAAACAGCAGTTCAATTACAGTTTGAAAAATAACCATTGGATTAAAAATTTGTGAATCTCTGAGTTATCCTCTCAGTGAGGATATAAAACAGTATTCATTCTCAATATCTCAACTTCAGTTAGATGATAACACAACTAAACACATATTTCTTTAACAAAAACAAAAAACAGAGTTTAAGCCAATGTTGCATTTCTGGCTACACCCCGTGTGATGCATCTCTCCATGCAGTCATTACATGTTTGTGCCTCGAGTTTAGCATGGATGGAAAAGCTATGAGTAGCTTTCTTCCAAGTTTTGTATCCAGATGTTGCATCATCTGTGTCTGAGGTTTTAGGAGGGCTAAAAGAGTTGTGAATTTCAACTGGCAGGTCCTCTCTGGTCCTGCTGATATCTAAAGGAAATAATCAGAAAAAGAGGGAGGGAAAAGAAAAAAAAAAACACTAAATTACCTACAGTAGTTTTTGGTGTATCTGGATCATGTCTGTGATTAAGCACCTACATCCCCAAATTCAAGTTTTCTCTCCAAGATAATGCCATATTCAGGTTTTTAATACAGAATAACTTCTGTTGTTTATATGTCAAACAAAATGAACTCATTAATATAACAGATTAATCTCTTTGCATGAACAAATTAATTTCGACAGCCCTTTTTTTTATGCTGATAACGCTGCTACATATGTCTACGAACTACAGATAAACCCATTGGCCACTAGTGGTGCATCTTTTATTGGGTCAGACTGGAAAACTGAGCCATGCTTGAAATTATCACAAGAAATAAATGCCTCCAGCTCTGTCCTCAGCAGGGGGTGCCACAGGGGTGCTCCAAGCCTGCTGCCAGGCTGGCACTGGCCCAGGCTGGATTGCTCAGAGAGCGCCAATCTGGTTCGAAGCAGATTATTAATACTGCTCCACGGTCCTTAGTGAATAAACTAAACTAAACATAAAACTAACTGTACTTTCTTGATTTTAATCTTTGCTTGCACTTTTAAAATTCCAAACACCAAAGTGCTGCACAATTTTAAGCAAACGATAAAGAGTAAAATTTATTTTTAAAAAAAATTTAACATTCACGGTAAGAGATAAATAACAATAAGACTATTGCACACCTACAGAATAAAAATTACATACAAAACAATAAAGTCATATTTTAGAAAAAGCCAATAAAGTGGGTTTGATGAGAGATTTAAAAACAGTTAGCAAAGACATTTAGCGGTAACTCTGTCTGGTGCCACCACTGCAGAAGCCCGATCACCTCTAAACTAAGGCTTTGTCACTGGTACAACTAGAGTGAGCTGCTGAGCAGACCTAGATTCGGAATGTCTTCCTCAGTCCTTGCCTATGGTGTCCCACAAGGATCTGTTTTGAACCCTTTTGCTATTTCTTTTATATCTGCTCCCTCTTCAGCATATTTTAAACTCTTTTAATAAAGTTTCTTAATATTGCCACACTGATGATATTCAGTCATACATTTCTTTTAAACCTCATTTTAAGGATCAGGTGCTTGAACTGTTGGAAATTGGATGGTTGACCATTGTCTTCAGCTTAACGATGAAAAAACTTAAGTCCTTGTCTGTGCCCCTGATAGGTTTATGCCTAAGATAGTCTCTTGAAGCACTTGCCTCTTGATTCAGCAATTACTCTTGATGCTCATGTTAAATCACTGGTTTGCTCTTGTTTTTATAAGTTAAAAAATGTTGCCAAGCAGTCCCTTTGTATCTCGCCCTGAGATGGATCCTACATGCTTTTACTCAATCACGCCTAGATGTCACCCCGTTCTTAACTCAGCTGCCCTGCTTCCTCATCCACTGTGGAGTTCATTTCAAAACATATTGAGCTTTACATGGTCAAGCCTCAACTTATATCAGAGAACTTCTTTAGCCATACATCCCCAAAGGTCATGGGACCATGGTCTGCTGGTCATGCAGCAAACATGGCCATAAAGTAAAGGTCCATGGACAATTTTGTCTATCTTCTGCGTCCTTTACATACATCATTTTGTCCTCTTTTGGGGCCCTTGTGGGTGTGTAGGGGTGGTCTGTGCAGCGGTGCAGCTCAAATCCATCTTTAAAAACCTGCTTTTGCTTAACTTTTGTTTATATTTTTCTCTTTTTTTGCATCTCTTTGTGAAGCTCTTTGTGATTTCTATCTTGATAGGCATTACATAAATAAAATTTTACTTACCTACTTACTTACTTACCACGGAGTCCTTCGGGAAGAACTGCAGGAAAATAATAAATATATTCAAGAGACCCCATCAGGACACACCAGACTGCTTGAGCCTGTCTTTCTGCCACAGTTAAACACACTGCTAACAGGCAGACAGACTCAAGGTGGTGACTGACACTAAAGATCGTTCCCCATCTTTCAATGGTAAATGATATTTTTGCTTTACAGAAGCCAAAACCACCCACAGCTCTGAGTCTGGAGGCAGCGTGGGAGGAATGAGTGGGACATGTTGGAAGTCAGCTCGCTGCCCTGCCAGTGAGGTTTGCATGAGACAGAGCGAAATGAACTGTATCAATGGAGAAAGTGTACTGCTCCTGGTACAGGTGAGGTTCCAGAGCAGGGCAAACAGAACAGGTCCAGTTCAGTTCATTCCTCAGTAAAAACAGAAGGAGGGACCCAGAGGGTACAGTTAGTGCAACTACATCCTCAGCGTGTTTCCTTCAAAACATCCGCTCCATGAATTAGACATCTTATTTACCAAGTGCTCCCTCCTCCTCCTGCACCTCCATCGCACTCCCTCTACTCCTCCCCTTCTCCCCTGGCTGAACACCACTGCCCCACCCAGCTCCTACCTCTCCTCTGCAACCCCACCCAAAATATTTCTACTCATCCACCCAGAAAGAGGAAGGTTCATTAAAGAGTTTTGGTTACCAAAGTGGTTCTCTAGAAAACCGCCGTGACTCAAAGAGCCCCTCTGATGTCTGAACCTGGAAAATCAACAGATCAAAATAAACAACTGAAGGTTTTAGAAACTTATTTTTAGTCCATTTCAGTGGTTTTTGGAAGAGTCGGAGAACAGTTTGTAAATTCATTATTGATATTATTGGTACTATTTTTTATGTATACACTTATTTATTTGCTATGTGGCACAACAATCTCACTGGTTGTATCAATCATTAATCAATCAGTCAGAGTTTATTTATACAGCACTTTACAATTTCACAACTAAAACATGCTTTAAAGAAATATTGGGAAAAAAATGGAAAAAGAAAAAAAATGTCTGTTAGTCTCTCTCACATACAAACACACACACACACACACACACACACATTAGAAAAGACTAAATAGGATTATAAAAATCCGACTAAACATGAGAAAATAACATATAAAAAGCTTTCTGGGAGCAGACTTTCAGAGAGTTTAAATGCTTACTTTAAAGGGGCAGCACTGCTGGTGTATGAATGAGTATGAATGTTCGTGGTGGCTGTAGGCACATATTGGCTGCCATGTTTCCGTCAGGCAGCCCCAGTGCAGCTGAGGCCCCACATATAGCTACCATCACCGAGTATGAATGAGGACTGAATGAATAATGAATACAATGTAAAGCTCTATATAAATTTAACCCACTAATTAGCATCATTACAAACATACTTGTCTTAACAAAGCTTTAAGAAAACAAGGATTTTGATTAATGGTCATCAGACACATATGAGTCATTTTGGACTCTGAGCTAAATTTTAACATCTTTATTAAAGCAGAAACCAAATCAGCCGCACAAAGAATACATCTAGAATGAGGAGTCTGATGGACCAGCGTGATTCAGAAAAACCTCTTCGTGCATTTTATTTCAGTAGTCTTGACTACTGTAATTACTAAGACAACTGCAACTAATGCTGCTTTCCAGAATCCTGTTGCTCGTGTCCTCAGAAAGACCAAAGGAAGGAAACATATTACTCCGCTTCTCACATCTTTACACTGGCTCCCCGTCAGCCGCCTGAGCCACCGAGACTTCTAAGATCATCTGGGTGAAGTTTTGCTTTCCAGACTCACAATCATGGAACAACTGATACTGATTCACCTGACTTCATGTCCTCAGTTTAGGCCAACCTTTAGCAGACCAGTAGCTCTGTTGCCCTGAAATGAGTTTGTCAACTCCCATAACCCGTCAGCACAAGTTGTGACTCCATATAGTTGCGCCTGATCTCACAGAAATACTTAAAATGGACACATTAATGTGGCAGAGGCATAAAAGCTGTTTGCAGCATGATCTTTCAGCCAGATCAGCCTGTGAGATCCACTTTCCAAAGTCTGCATTTTGGTGATGGGAAGTTCAGCTCTTTTTAAAGATTCAGCTCTTTTGACTCGACTTAGAAGAAGAGTCAGCTCTGTTGGCTCCTAAAAGGCTTTTCATTTAGTTTCACTCAGAGCTTCTATTTTAGTCTAATTTCGCAATTATGACTGGTTTTTGTGAAGGTACTTGTTAATCATAAGAGCCTTATATTTGTGCATTTTTATTAGAAAATATCCAAAAGTCCAAAATCAGAATATTGACACTTTAAATTTGCTAATTTTTCAATTTTTTCTGATACACTTATTACTTAATTTAAATCTGGCTTCCAGCTCTCTCTGTGTACCTGGTCTGTACCACTGCACTCCCTGTCTTATAAGAGGCCCATCCCTCTTTACATAGTGGTATGATCCTAGTATTTCCTCGTGGGTAATTGACTGCATGGTATGCCCATCAAAATAAAGTCCTGCCCCTTCAAAAGTTTCATCTCTCTTAGGAAATGATTCTTCTCGTTCATTACAAAGAAAACCAACTAGTTCATGAATAAGACATCACTACTGAGCCTCAGAGCCACATCTTTTGCGTGTGACACATCACTACTGCGTCCATCATCTCTGGACTAGCTTTATTCTCAGGCTGAAGTACGTACTGTTTTAGAAATCCTTACAGAGGTGGTACACCTTGCATTTACATTTAGCATGTTTACAGGAAATTATATCCAAAAAAGTCACAGATTTATTATGATTTGCAGTAAGACAGTGGGATTGCAGTGTAATGAGCCTTTCATTCATGAATAAGGCCTCCTTTCTCACAAATAACTACCATTATATCAACATTCAGCTACACGTAAAATTACTCTGCACTTTCATGTTTTCAGTAACATTCTCACATTGCTCTGCACACAGACTCCTTTCTAAAGTTCACAGTGGATTGATTGGTTGAAATGTCTCTCATTATCTTTTCTTCTGTCCATACAACAAACAAGTCATCATCACTGAATCACTGCCTAAAATCATGTCCACCTCCCACACATGCCAGAGCACATGCTGCAATTAAAACTTGTTTAATTTTAGTGTCATCTGGCATTTTGGTCATACAAAGGTACCAGTGTTAGCTCGAGGCCTGACAGAGAAACAGAAAGGGAACATGTTGAGGTGAATGAATATAGTGAATTCAGCAGGTAGCGGAGGTGGAGAAAGGACTCAGCATCTGATGGAGAAACAGGGTAGAATTAAGAGTTTAATATTAGTTTTCTTAGTGCTCAGTGACAAGTAATACATTTTTATGGGTATGGTTTACTTAAGACGTTAGGTAAGGTAAGATCCTGAAAAATCCAAAGTTTTGTAGAAACTCTGACTCTTCAAAAATTGTCCCAACAGTCCACAGCTATTAGCTCTTCTAAGCAGCTGCCTATAGCACCCCAAGTAAAAAAGCTGAGTTGACAGCATTTCTAGTTTATTACTGGAAACAATGGTTTGCCTGAAAATGAATTAATCTTTAAATGGTCCAAAGATTGCTAGAAAGCTAAATAGTCTCATTTTAAAAGACTCTCAGGAAGGTTTAGCAGCAAGTGGTGTTGCACTGCTCTGCTGTTAATCATGAGAGGAAAACAGCTTTTTACATCCTCACCACAAATTCAGTCTCAGGAGCTGAAAACCTAAACAAGTCTGATGCATATCATTTCAAGAAGCAAGTCCTATGCACTAATAAAGAAAACCCTCCAGCTGTCAAACATGAGGTAGCAGTCGTCACACTTCTAACCAGGCTAAATTAAATATTAGCAACTGGAAGAAAATATCACTTTAAATATGTTCACATGCACAAAATTACATGAACCCTGAAAATGTCATTCCAGCGTGTGTTCACATCCATCATGTTTTAACAGAATAAATCATTTTGACTTGCGTAGAGTTCAGAAACGGTTCAATCTGATGTAAACAAACACCAACAAAACTCACCGATTTCAGTCTCCTCACTTAAAAATTCTAAAATCTTTTCAAATCTCAAGCTGTGTACTTGTATCATGTAACTTAATTAAACTTCAGTGAGTAAAACAAACATTGCAATACAAACCATAATAAGTGTGAGATTATGTTATGTTGACGTATAGCTGACATAACAGGCGTGTGCTGTAAATATACTTTCTACTCAAATTTCAGAATATATGTTTTTATTAGGGGTGGGACTCAATTAAAAAGAATAATCTAAACAATTAGAGGCTTTGAGAAGAGTGAACTATTCTTGCTTTGAAATCAGTCTCCATTCACACCAGAAAAAGATGCTAGACCTGCCGCTATCACTTTATTGCAATAGCAGGGCTGCCAACTTCATGATGTTCATCTTTGCCAATACTGATGCTACCATGTTAAAGTGATGCTAAAAGATTCAATCTATATGATTGTTATGCAATAAGCCATTTGCTAGGATTCATCAACAAGTCATGTTTTGTATTGTGCCTCTTGTCTTACTGTAAACTTATTCTATTCTATATTTTAGAAGATGCAGGCTGGTCAACTTTCTGATTCAACCATCCATCTATTTTCTATAGACCAGGGGTGCCCAGCTCCGGTCCTCAAGGGCCACAACCCTGCAGGTTTTTGATGTGTCCCTGATCCAAAACCACCTGACTCAAATTGATGAGTCATCATGCAAAGCCTAAAAGGCTGTTGGATCTATTTAAGTCAGGTGTATTGAAGCAGGAAACATTGGAAAATCTGCAGGACAGCGGCCCTCAGAGACCAACTTTGGGCACCCCTGCTATAGACCATTGTCACTAACTTTACACTGTTTGTTTACGGAGTGGCTAATATTTATTACTGCACATTTAGACAAAACAGGAAGCCTTAAGGCAGATTTATACTCGCGCAGGTCCTGTGTCACCGCCGTAGGCTCTGCGTAGCTCTACGCAGGCTCGATGCACACCTCTTCCAGACCTGACGTGCACCCCTGCTATGCAGACGGTTGCACAGAAGTATTCCCATGTGATTGGTCAATTTGGGATTACAAGTTTCCAGATTTCTGGATCTTCTCACTGAATTTGTGCAATAATTTTTTAAAAACAACACCCTGAGGATCAAGTTGATGAGAGGCTGATCAAATTGATAATCTGGTTTTTAGATTCACTCCACATATCAGACACTAGCCAAGCCCATATTCAGAGTATCCTAACACTACAAATATTCTGTCATTCCAAAATTTTACTCCAGTCAAATTTGTTTTCTGTTGCTGGTAGACCCATCATATCCGAGGTCAGGACTCTGAACATATGGCCTGCAGCCATATTTAAAGTCCTAACAGGCTGATAGTGGTCAGGACATTACTCATTGTAATTTACAGTTTCAGGATACTGTAAATTCTTATCATAAAATATGATGCAAGGACCTTCATATGTTTTTTCTAAGAAGTATTTAAGACACGGCCTAAACATCATTTAGCTTGTTACAGTCGGGGTTTATAATGGAAAATTTGAAGTTGGGGAGTTTTTTTCCCCCCATCTTTTTTAACAGTTTCCTATGTAAGATTTTTGTCACATTAGGCAAAAACATCACCTTACATTATTAGAAATGTCATTATGACAGAAACCTTTGGGTTACATGTCATTACAAGTTAAAGGCTGTGTGTTCTTGTAAAAAAACAAAACATATTCTTCCTCTCCGCTTCTACCTTTCCTCTGTAGTTCTGTCTTTCTGTTCATTGTTCCAGGTTCAGGTGCTGGTTAATGGTTAACCTTGGGCTCGGCTCTGGCGGGGAGTGAGGGGAGGAGGTGGCAGCCATGAAGAAATGGCGACATTTCACTACCATTATTCATCCGTGCTTTGTCTCACAGCACTGAGGAGTGTTTGCATTGGGATGGAGCGCAGGGCGGAGGGATGACGAGATGGTGGGATGAATGGGAAAGGGTGTGTAGAGAGGAGGTGGGTGGTTGATTGGGGGTTTGAGAGGTGAAGAAGTCATGGGGTTAAAGTGTGAGACACCTATGAGGAAAGGATAAGAAAGACAAAGGCTTCTGTGATTCAGCCTCACTATCTCTAACTTTTAATCCTCAGGACTTTTTTTTTCTTTTTACATCTTTTGTGATTTCTTTTTCCTGGATAGTTTTACTCCTAGTCTTTTTGTTGTCCCTAATACAGACACGCATATATATTTCTATATGGCCCACACACACGCATACACATGCTCCTCTCAGCTGTTTACATGGCGTGTTTGCACAATATGGTGGATGGGAGGAGGGAGAACAGCTAAGGAGGAGGTGGGGATGTTAAGCTCAGTCAGGGATACTCTTTAAACTGCCACAAAAGCCTCCTCAACTGCTCTCATTCCAGTTTCAGGATCACTATAGTCCTCTTCAATCATCAAAATACCCCTGATGAGCCATGAGCTGATATGTAAGGAGGACCTTTCATAAACATAACAAGTTAAACCTAAATGGTAAATGAAAATACTAAGTACTGACTATGTTTGAATGGGCAACAACCTTAATAATCTAAGAGAGTACATACGACATTAAGATGTACACAGCATGTTGAGCTAAACAGGACTGAGATCATACTCTGTATGTAATAGCTATTTGAATTAAGCCATGTGTAGTAGTTTTAGATACATTAAGCAGACATGCTTTGTTTTACTTTTCTCCCTGTCAGAATTTTTGCAGGTTTTTGATACGCTGACCACATGTAGGCTAAATGTAGGATAACAACATGTAAGCAACCTGAAAGCTAAGAACGTGTGTGCAACATATGAACTAATAAGATGCAAGCCAGGGGTGTCTAAGTCCTGTCCCTGAGGGCCACAATCCTGCAGGCTTTCAATGGCTGTGTCCCAAGTCAGGGTCTACGCACTTTGCAGCGCAGGTTGAGTCCTATGATATGCAAAACTTAGGAATTTCAGAGGTCTAAGTGATTGAAAAATTATTTAACAATAATAAATCATGTTAATTTAATAGTAAATGAATATAACAATAATAATAATAATAATAAGAAGAAGAAGAAGAAGAAGAAGAATACAGTATAATTGTACTAAAATTAATTCAATTTAATGTAATAATTATAATAATTATAAATTTGCATAATTACAACATTCTACAATAATATATTATATGAAAGTTTTATCATATAAATGTACAGACTACGTAGGACTCTAGCCTACATAGTCTGTGCACTCCAAAGTGCGAAGACCCTGAATTGGGACACAGCTACAATGTAGCCTAAACTAAATGTGAGCTAACAACATGTAAGCAACATGTGAGCTAAGAACATGCAAACAATATGTAAACTAAATGTAATCTTACAAAAGCAATAAGTTAAATGTAAGCTAACAACATAAAACTTTAGGCTAAAACCTTTGCAAACGAGGAAACAGAGGAATGATTGTTGCTATCTTAAATAATCTACAAAAGTTATTCTACTTTAATTATGTTTTAGCAAACACTATAAAATAATTTCTACACTGCTTCATTTGTAAACAAGTCATTTAACTACTACTTTATCACTTTTTTCTCAACCAAAGAAGGTCAGTGTTGCTAGGTATCATTTAATGTGCAGAGGCTGCTCAATATGTCTTCTTGCTCAAAGCATAATTACATCTTTGAGGTTTGAGTTGTTGCAGATGGAAAAAATTTCATTTTTTTGCATCTGTTCTGAGTACCTGATTATTTAGTTTTTCAACCAGAATTCTTCTCTGGTTCTCCAGACTAAAAGTACATAAGTAAGATAGCCTAAATATTACAATATATTTTATTTATATTTAGTCTTATTGCATCTTTTACGTTTTTGTCTATGGAATTATGTAACTTGAAACTCATTTAATGGACTGATGCTGAAAAACAGCTGCACCTGAACACGTCTGTATGTACCTGTATACAGTAGAGTATATTCTCAGTTGGATTGCACACACACGCACATACACACACACACAAATACACTGTGCATGCAGAACAATGGCTGGCTTTGAGAGAGCTGGGTTGTCAGGAGGAGATGGGCTGGATCTATTGTCTGCTCTGTTTACTCACAGACTCACCTGGCACTGAGCTAATAGCACCGGCTCTATCTGTCATTGCAGGAGACGAGGGTCTGAGCCCACACACAGTCGCAGAGTGGGTTGCACTTTCCAATATGTCTGCATTCAGAATTAAAACATACATAACCATAAATACTGCTTGATGACAAATAGATGTCTGAAGCTTCTGTCTCTAAAATGGGTGTGTTTATGAGTTGTGCATAGTTGCACCTATGTGTCCGGAGAGATTCTGAGTAAAAGAGGATTTGCGGAGGAGAAATAGGGGAAGGACAAAGGGGGTGGGGTTCTTTCAGGTTTTTACTACTGTGCAAACACATACACACCAGCCACAGTTGATGGGTTTTGATGGGATCAATGGGAAGCCTCAGAGTGACCCTGCCCTAGCCCCTCCCTTGTTTGATCGACAAGGCTGAGAGAAGATGAGCATGGCAGTGTGTATCGTCTTACACGGACGACACACATGCTGTGATAGACACTATAAACACTCATGTTTATATAATTGAAAATAAGAGAGTTTTTGCATTGTGATTATTTCTTACAAAAACTAACAAGCACATCCCCCCAATTTCCTCTTTCTGCTTTTCGTCCAGTTCCATACAGATCAGATTTGAAGATTCGCAGTCATGAGTATGAGTTTTTTCTTTTGATGTTCATGTGAACATTGCTGAGCCAAGCATTAAGCTCCCCTTTAAGTTTGTAATTTGCATAAATAACAGCAAATGGATTATTTGTGAGACCACATAGATTAGATTTAGACATGATTCAGAACTGCATGAGGCTTTTCACACAACATATTGTACATTGTCATTTATGTCTGAGTCTCCCGAGTTCAATCTTAGGTCTCAGCGCCTGGCCAGTCAAGAGTTGGCTCGACTTCGCCTGATAAGCTTTTTTTGTTGTTATTTTTCAGCTTGGGCCTTGGCTCTCTGCCAGCTGATAACAACGCGAGGCATACCTGCTGCATTAATGATTGGTAAACCCTGCCTGCTGCCCTCTCCTTGGTCTTTCATTTTAACATATTTTTTTTCATTCTGGCAATGAGCATACACACAAACCTGCTAAGTACAGATATGAGTTCTGATTTCTCCCTTATACCTTCTGCAAAAGAGCGCAAAGGAGCAAAAGTCATTACCTGTGAGCAAACATATTTCCTCTAAATGCAGCAAAACAATGCTGTGGAGAATATACTATGGCAAGAGTGTACAGTAGTACCAAGTTTAGTCATGCATGTCCTCATTAAGATCAAAAAGAGTTCAGTCGACAGTCCCAATGACAAGCAGTAATGGAGGGAGGGCCTTTATCCACAGCAGCATCTGTTCACAGCACATTGCACTTCACTGCACACTGAACTACCTTCAGCAGCAGTTGATGCATTTCAAGGCGCACAGTGGCGGCGGTTGAGATTTTCAGGTCTCAAACGAGTTCTGTCGAACTGTTGATCGTGTGTTTGAACAAGATGAAAAGAAATCACTCTCCTCCACATTCTCTGCATTCATGTTTTTGGTCTTGTCTTAAATTGAAAAGTGTTTTCTATTAAAAAAGGAAAATCTACATTCAAGCCATCATTCCCAAATACGTTTTCAGAGATTTTTGGCATCTTTCTTACACTAACCAAGATGTTGCTACAAGAAAGACATTAGCCATTACAACCAGAAACTGATCATGCTTGACTGGTAGCTTACCTGAAAGGGTTTTTTTTTTTTTTTTTTTTTTTAATCTAAAGCTTGAAGCATAAAAGCAAAGAGAGGTCTGACTTTAAAGTCTTTCTCTGCTTTTCCTGTTTGGCTGTTTCCCTTAGGGGTCACCACAGTCAATCATCAGCATCCATCTAATCCTGTCATCTGCATCTTCTTCTCTTATACCAACTAACTTTGTGCCCTCTTTCACTGCATCCATTGATCTCCTCTTTGGTCTTCTCTAGGCCTCCTGGCTGGTAGTTCCAAGCCAAGCATCTGTATTCCCATAAATTCCCTATCTCTCCTCTGTTCATGCCCAAACCACTGTGTAGTTACCTTTGAGTCCTTCTTGAACACAAAGGAAAAGTTTAGCTGTCCAGGATGGACAAGTATATGATCCTTTCTGTAAATAACTTCTCAAGATGCTACTGGAGTCAGGTGTTCTAGAAAAGCTCACCTACAGGGTAACAGCATAACACCTGTACTATTCTCTACTTACGTTAAATATTTTTAAAGAAATAATGGAATAATTTCATTTGAGACTAATTAATTAAACTAATTAATATGTCTTATAAATACAGAAAGTCTATCTGGGTTCCATGTGCTGAGAAAAAATGGGGATGATTTATTAATCTGAAAATAAAGCCTACAACTCTAAGAAGTAAAGAGTACTGCAAACCAACATTAAAACCCACTGTGAAGCATGGTGGGAGGAACATAATGTTTTGAGGCTAATTTGCAATCACTGAGGAAACACTGAATTGAAACCATGTCTAGAAACATATGGAGAAGGTCAGGGCAGCAATCCATGACCTGAAAGCAACAAGAGGTTGAATCAACAAGAAAATGATCAAAATCAGTCGAGAAACACTGTAAGTAAGTCACAAAGACCTGTTAGCTGATAACTTGGCATATCTCAGCATGGTGTCCAGTGTCCTTTAAACATTTATTGAAAATGGACAAGTCAAGGACTAAAGAAGTGGCAGGCCCAAAAAACTATCTGTCAATCACCAGAATGAGATAAATTCATCAGGGCTGTCAGATCCATCAGCCAATAAGAAAAATGATTGTTTCCTTACTAGAAATAAGGAAGATAAAATCAAAGTGGTTGTATAAAATAGTAAAAAGAATGGGCATGTTGCTTTATTTAGAATATTATCAGCAGTACAGAGCAGAACCTGAAACTGAGCACTGTGGGTCGGGCAGTAACCTCGGGGTTGTCTGGCCTGGATAAAAGGAAGTCCTGGTTAATGAGTAACCATAGCGATGTGGCCTGGCTACAGGTGGGTGGGTGGGGGCTGGCACACTGATAAGAGAGTGGGTGGGGGCAGTGAAAGAGAGACGACAGCTTTGTTGTCTACACTTTGATATATTCAGAGTAATATCTGTGTTAATTTTAGGGTTTATGCCATTGAACTAAAAGAAGGAATCATAAATGGAGAGAATCAGTAAAACAGGACCGCAGCTGTAGGTGGAGCAAAAAGACCTCTGAGATAGTCCAGGACATAGTAGGAAGATGTAAGATGCAGGCAAGTGTGGCATACAGTACCAGTTTTGCCTGGAAGAATTGGTTGGAATCATGCAGGAACATCTGTACACAGCTCCGGCTGAAAGTTAAGGGGTCAAGGGAAACACAAGAGGCTTGAAAAATGCCAGGGGCTGAAGGAGAAAGTTGAAAAGATGTGGAAGGCAACAGTGGTGCCAGTGGTCATCAAAATGGTAGAGTCCTCCAGATTTAAGGAATACCATGAGAGATCTCCATTCAAAAGTGTACGGTTCAGGGAACAGCTGAGAGACTAGGCAAAACCATTAAACTCCCAGCACTATATCAATATTAAACACACAAAATTGCTCGCTGTCACTCAGCTGTTGATGTTTTGGAGCATGCACTGGGCCAGCCCACCTTTTGACTCTGGCCTCCCTGTGGTCAGTTAGCGAGCACCTTATTAACATTAGTCAAAAGCTTGCATGAACTCTCACAAGACAAAGTTGTGGTATGCACAAAGGGTCAGAACAAGCTCTATGTTTAAATTTTTTTTTTTTTCAAAAACATATTAAAAGACACTTGGATGATAAAAAAGATCAGGTGATGACACCTTTAAATCCAACTTTACCAGAAATGTGGTAGTAGTCATCTCTGTACCGGAAGTAAAAATGCCATTTTCATGAGTAACAGCAGCAGTAGTGATGTTTTCCTTTGTGTGTGTGTGTGTGGTTTAAATAGTAACACTGAAAGCAGCAGCAGTTGTTGAGTTGTGTTTTATTGATCTCAAATTGGGAAATTCCTTCCTCTGCTAAATACTGTAAATGACGTCCTGCAGCAGATCGACCAATGGGAGCGCTGAGCCTGCTGCTGAAGCCTTACATTCAGACTTAAGAGCAGAAATGAGAGCGTAGTTATATGTGAACTGCACGGGTGCTCGTATTAAACTGCTCAGTTGGTTATTTGGATGAGTTGTGATACCTGAATGCTCCAGTAGAGACAGCTGGAATGTGAGGTTGATTTAAATTGATCTCTGTCAGGCAGACAAGTTAAGAGAGTACTGATAAGACCTCTGATACTGACCTAAAAAAGGTTGCCATGACAACCAGTGTCACCTTTAACCTGAGCACTTTAGCCTCATGTCCTCATTTTAGCGGAGATGGGGGGGTTGACATCAGAATTTATTCAGGCAGTCGAAGCATCAAGAGAATAGTTTGTCTGAAACTGATATTAGATATGCCAGGCTAATGATTGACAGAGGTGCACTCAACAAATGTACAGTCCACCATGTTCACATTGCAGAATTTCCCCTTAATTTAACGGTTTACTCATAAAGAAATAACATCTACGATGGAATGAGCTTAAATTTGTGCTGTTGGTTTAAAAAACATTTTAAAAGTCCTCTTCATCAGTCTTTTTTCCTTTGCTCATCCTTTACATGGAATAGAAGATTTTCATTAGAACCCTCACACCATTGCTGCATGTCATTTGAAACCTTCAGTAGTCAAATCTTGTTTGTCCAAACTGCCAAATATTCCCCCTCTTAAAGAGCTTGACTCCCAGAGTCTGTTTTTCTTTTGCCTTAGCTGAACAAAAGCACGCTTTAAACACAACAACTCAGAGGAAATCCTTCACATTCATGCTCAGGGTGTGAAGTTTGGGGATAAAAGCTTTAAGAGTCGGACTAATGAGGATATAAAGATATACCTCTGGATGCACCACCTCCCTCTTCTTCTTCTCCTCTCCCCTCCTCTTCCCGTACACAAACCTGGTTCGACCGGACCTGGGTAATCAGTTACCTGCTCTGTCTGACCTGTGCTACCCACGTAGCATGCTAGCACACAAACATATCAACAACCCCCAGAGGCCACTTAAAACACCAAGGCCACATCCACATTAAAGTCAGTTTAAGCTGCTTTTAAGATAATTCTGCCACAGTTTAAGAGTTTCAGTCGTTACAACTTTCTGATTTTTGTTTTAAGGCAACACCACCCCACCCCCCTTTTTTTGTAGAGATTTTTTGCTCATTTGTTTCTGTAACAGTCCTTTCAAAATGCTAGAAACCTGTACAATAGAAAGGATCTGTTAGTAAGAGTAAAAATGAGAACGTGATCCTGCAAGGATCTAACCATCAGACATCTTACTACATGGAAATGTTTTTTTTTGTTGTTGTTGTTGTTGTTTATTTGTTTGTTTGTTTTTTGTCAGTGTCACCTGTGATTGTGAAGCTCATTGGATGCAGTCCTTGTTATCTAGTCCCTTGCTGCAAATGTTCTCCTAAGCTGACTCTTCTCACATGCACTGATGCAGATGCAATCTTATAGCTGCAAATACTCTGGAGTGGTGACCATGAACAGCAAACAGGAAGTGGGACATGGCAAAAAACATGAGCTGGAACAGGTCAAAGATGAGGCATAAATCGCCTTCATCTGTTTTTGCACTAATATCAGAACAGCCTCTTTCGGGCATGTTGTTGGTATGGACTAGCATGTGGGAAGCAACATACCAGCCAGCAGAGAAGAGCATGGTTTTGTCAGTGCTCTTGTTCAGCTTATATCTTGCAGAGTATTTGCTGCTGCCCCTTCAGAATGCCTCTGGAAGTTGTCTGAGTACTGCAAGTTTATTCAATAAAAAAAACCTAACTTTTTATGCATTTGCAGGTTTCTAAAAACTAAAGAATGGAATGAGTAGCCTCATTTGTTCTTGATAAATAATGCCATCGAGGTTGCATGTTAAGCTTCCTTTTACATATAACATGCTGACTCGAGCAGGTGAGTTTCAGTGTGCAGATGAGAGTAAACAAAAATGTTTTATGTGAATGAATCTAGGTGTGATGCATTGCACAACCAAATACACGCACTGAAATGAACCCAAACAAAACAAAACACTAATATTTACAGGAATAAAGATTCTGATTCTCTTCCTTGTTTAAATCCCAATCTTAACTCCCACACACCCTATACCCCCCAGCTCCCTCCCCAGCCATTGAACTGGTCCTAAAATCAGCTGACAGTGACCAGTCCACACTGAAAAGTAGTTCAGAATGTCAAAAACTAGATCCAAGGAATAGTAGAACATCTCCCATTTTCATCATTTCAAGAGTGAACCTGCCCCCTACAGCTCACGGCTTGGTGTCTGCAGCTTGGATTGGCCTTCACCTGTGGCTGAACAGCCTGTTCTTCAGCCCTCCTCATCCTCCCCCTCCACACGCTCTGACCATTGTCACCCACATCTCCCCCACGCCTGGTCACTGGTCATGGAGTCCAGCTCAGCCAGACGTAGGTGGAGGGTGAACAGAATGAACTGGCTTCCTGTCAAAATCAATTTGTTGTCATGTTGTTTGCTCTCTAATTCCCCCTCTTGTACATGCTGTTATAGGATCTGAGCCTTAAGCAAACCAAACTCAAAAGAAAATGTCAGGATGAGGAATGAAAAGACTGAAACAAGAGTTTTACGGCCCATTAGGTTTAGAAGTTTGGATTTCCATCAGTGTATGCTGGAAAATTTCTTCGTCTGCAGATATAAGTTGGCAAATCTGTGGCTGTAGTTTTTAACTTGGTTATAAAACGTCATATTGAGAAGCTCCAGGAATGATTTATTGCAGTAATCTGCTCATCTAGAGCTACAGTAGGTGTGGTCTTAGTAGTATGTGCACACTTCCACTTCTATGTTTGTGAGGGCATTTTAAATTTTTTTGAATGAAGTGTTTATTAGAGGGTTTGGTTAGAGTTGAATTGAAGATGAGGTTTGGGTAAAACCTAAACAGGTGTCAAAGAGGTGCAGTGGGCACAAGCTGACTTTCCGCAGAGGCTGTTATCTGTTGCCTGAAGCTCCTTGTCAGACTGTCAGTTGGGTGGCGACTAGTTTATATGAGCGTGAGCAGTCGTTCCACTTCCTTTTCAACATCCTTTAACTGCACAGATGACTGACTTTCCTAAGATCCTGGAAGCTGTGTGTGCGTGTGGCAGAGAGGGACAGAAAACACACAAAGGAACAACAGATCAATAGTAAATGACTAATGGAGCACATTGCAGAGAAGGACTCCATGAGTCAGGATTGTACATCAGGTACCCTGTGGGTGTGAACCTGCGTTACTTAGGTTTTCCCATTTAAAGTGTTGTTTGGTCAGCAGCAGCGTTTCTGCAGCTGTCAGCCTGTCCTCACTCTGGGTTTTATGTCATTTGCAACATCGTACTGATCCTGTATGTTTTTCGCTTTGTTGGCTGTTAAATGCAGATTAAAAATCAAAAATAAAAATAAAAAAAGTTAAATGTGCAAAAAGTGCACAGTTCTGAATACCTTCTGTAATAAATTCAATCAAATTTTTGCTTTTTGTGTCATATATCCACCAGCAGGATGGTTTCCAAAAAACTGTTGAGCAAATTTAAAGAAATGTTTTAAATGCAGAAAATAAAGAAAGGATGCAACATAGGAGCATTTGCATTTGTTGGTGCTTTGATCGGTGACTCAACTGGGCCAGTTTTAATTATTCTGGTTCTTCTTTACAGGCAGAAACAGCTGATCATTCAGGTTGAACGTTTCCAAACAAAAGCAAAGTCCACCTGAAACGTCACAGTTTTCACTAAAACTCAGAACCAGAATTGAAACACAGCTAGAAATGTTTTATAGAGGAAAAATATTCATGTAAGCTGATGCTGTTTACTGAAATACAAGATGTAAATAAAATCAGAGAAAAGTCATATTAATTCAGTGATTTTGGACTTTTGAAAGTCTAAAGTTGAACATGACACTGAAGGCATCTGCTGGAGTGAAAAATACTCAGGGTTATAAACAGGAAATTAAATCTTTCTACCTCCAAAACTTAAAAAACTTCTGAGAGGCTACAGTGAAATTCATCGTAGAAGATGCAGTGACATTTATCCAAACAAGTGGTTAATTATAACCATCTGAATATCTTGATTATATTTGTGGCTTCAAATAACACAAAAGGCCTTTTCCATAAACGCTGGTTTGTATTTGACAGATCAACAAGAGGGACAACAACTTGCTGTGTCTTTCATTGTCATTTGTTTACATGATAAAAATACAAATACTATCATTTTCTATGTGACATTAAACTGAGGAAACATTCACAGTTCCCAGAAAACAGAATAAACGCGTCAGCTAACAACAACAAAAATTAACCTGTTAGAAATCAGTCACACTGGCTTTTATCCATCCTTAACAAACAAAATTTACATTTATTTAAATCAGGAACAGTTTCCTGAGAAAACATTTTTTTCCTGTGTTACTGTAGGGAAAACAAGTATTTGTACAGAAATCAAGTTGCAGTCTGGTCACTTCTAATAGAAACTCCCCATCACTGGTGCTTTGGGTTTAGTTTTTTGTTTTTTAATTTAATGAACAATTCAGGGTAAAAATGCTGGACATTTTCTATTTGATCAATGTTCACAATACGTAGGGGAATAAAAGCTTTACAGGAGATCGTGTGCCGTTGATCGTTGGCCTTGCTACTGGCAAGCTTTGTAAGTTTTAATACCTCATTTTTAATCATTTATCTATTTATTATATGACATAAAAATCTTTATTGGTTTTTAGTTTAATCTGATATGATTGTATTAGGAATGAGGAAGCCATCCAGTTTGGAAGAAAGTTTTATTTCTACTTTTATTTTCATTATAAAATTGAATCAACCCTCAGAATGACAAACAATGAGTTTTCAAAGCCAAAGCTAGAATGAAGAAGAAAAATTGTTAAGTTAAACCTATCTTTAATTAAATATATCAACAGTGTTGGTTTAATTGTGGTGACCTTTAGTAAAAAAGAAATAGGAGAAAAAAAGGAAGACAGAAAACTGGTGAGGAAGATAAACATCACCCGGTTAAGATTCTGTCTAAATGAAAAGCTACTATAAAAAGATGACAGCATCGCAGGCTGTTACCATCCTGCTTCGGTGATGTCAGAGTGTTTTTATGACCTGAGCAGCCATAAATAGCTGCTTCAGTCCTCACACAGAGTCCGTGTCCAATGTGGGAGGGGTAAATAAAAATAAAAACTGGAATGTTTGTTATTTGCTGAATTTGATATGTTTCCAGACTGGCAAAATTTTGGTTTATTCAGAAGGAGCTATAATGGGTTTTTCATACGGTTTTAGAAGTCAGAAGTTGTTCTCTTTGACAGGGAACACATGCAGAAGAACATTTGGAGTCAGACACAATGAGATGAACTCATGTCCATTAAGAGGCTGAACATATGGCAGAGTGAAGATACCGCGGAAGCTCCCACGTGATCACACATTCACCTTCCGTATACCTTCATGATGGGTAGCCTTTCTGTTGAGAAGTAGGGATATCAAACAACTGGAGAGTTAAAAAGTTACACGTTGGGGGAAAAAAATAAACAAAAATAAAGAAAAACAGGAAGTGTTGTTAGTAATAAAAGTAGGACAACAGTTAAACTAAGGCAGCTGCTCGATGACTCACCTGGATTGATGTGGTTGCAGGGATGCAAACAGGCCTACAATGAAAAAGCAACTTTCCACAAGGAAAAAAAAACCTTCAAAGAACACCAATGCTGGCAGACAGGAAGATGATCAGAAAAGATAATGAATAAAAGAGGCTATGATTAACTGTCAACAGACTCAGGAGTAAAGTGGCATCAAACAAGCTGGTACATGTTGCAAACTGACTAGTTTTACAGCATCTTGCTCACAAAGTAACCGATCACATACATCGCATACAGTTTGTGCCATCTAAACGGGTAAATCAGACTTAAATGGAAATTGTCCTTTAAAGTGTGTTGAGTTTATTATATGTTTATGAAAAATTATTTACATTTGAACTGAATGTGAAAAATGATTTTTTATTTTATGAAATGGCAACAACAAAAAAAGGATTAATGCTACTAACATGTTTAATTTAGCATGTTGTTCTGCTGCATTAGTCTTTGTCTTTACTTTTATTTATACATTGTTTAAAGAGAAAGTTAATATAGCTACCAGAGATATTAGAGGATAGAGGCAGCTGCAAATGAACCATCACTTGCTAGCCCTGTCTAGCTAGCCATGTTTTGCTAACCATTTCTTGCTAGCCATCTTTTGTTACCCATCTCTGCTGCGGAAGTAAAGGCCATCAGCCTTTTACTGCCTTGCTGTAAGTCTGCCTTTGTTGTTGTAAAATAATAAAACTGTCTAGGATTTTTTTAGATGGATTTCCATGGTTACATACAAGCACAGTTACACATAACACAGCAAAACAAACACTTACATGCTAAACAACAGCAGTTAAGCTTGAAAGCAGTTAAGTTAAAAACTCTGTAGAGATGAGGGAAATGGTATGTGTGTGTAATACGTTGTTGGAATTTCTCTAATATGGCTTTTTCTCTCTTATCAAACTGAAGGTTTCGCCTCCAACAAAAGGAGTGGTGTATCCACCACACCTTTTCATGAAACCACATTCCACTGTGTTTTAATGGGAATTCTTCATCACAATTTTCTTCTCACTGTGATACGAGTTGTTGGAGGAAATAAAATGCATCCTGTTTTCTCTTCTTTTATCATCAGCACTGTCTCCATTTCCAACCATCACTCTGGTTGCAGAATCTCAGTCTGTTCTTACCCTCTGGCGCCCCCTCCTGGAATGGTACCCAAATACAGTCTTACATGTGAGTTCTGAGATGATCATGACAAAATGATGTTTTTCTGCACAACTAATGTATTTGTAGATAAGAATTAATTGCATGGAGACAGCAATATTCTATATTTCATGTCTTCCTTTATTTTTACAAGCAAAACTGTATCTCTAACACAGAATTATAACGAAATGTCTTTATTTCTTTCTATTTGGCTTCAGAAATTGGTGATTTTACTTCAAACAGCCAAATACCCATTTGAGCTTCAGGAGAAAGAAACTACTCCAAACATACAAAATTGCTGATGTGTTGGGTAGTTTATCTATAACAGTCAGAAAAAAGATGGGTCGGTATGTGAAGTTTAAGAAGAAAATCAAAACTAAATCCATTGACTCATATGTTGACTTATATTTCTTCATTTTTCTAAAGACTCAAACCCAAACTTTTTTTTCTCATCAGCTTCATTTCATGTTTATATCTTTAGTTGGACCCCAGGCTTCCAACACACTGGGAAGAGGAAAATCTCTGGTAGATTATGAGGTTTTAAAAAGAAGTTATTCCAAACAGGTGACGTCCTCTTGGTGATTGTAATCAGAAATTGGGTCCAAAATCATCCATCAACAAAATGTTAATTTTTTGAGGAACAAAGACAAGCAGAATATGTGTAATTGCCCAATCAATGAGTAAGACAATCAATCTTAAAAAATCTTCAAAGAAAGATTGAAAGGGATTGCACATTTCTCCAGAATATTGTATATTTAAACCATTCAAGTAATCTGTAAGGATTTAATTGTATAATGGAGAATGTTGCAAGTATTTGAGATAGACGGAGATCACGGTGTCTATTTGGACATCGTGATCTCTGATCCCTCAGACGGACCTGCATCATCAACAGTCATCCATCAACAGCTGACAGAACTACATGGATTTTTGTGGGATACCTCAAGCTCTACAATACAGTCACATTCACAAATTTCACTTCAAACTTTACTGAGTAAAAAAGAAGCCACCTGTTAACCTGATCCAGAGATCCAGAGGCGGCGCTAACTCCTGTGGACTCTGAGGCATCTGGACTGGACCATCACACAGGGGAGACCTGAACTGTGGTCAGGTTAACTGGGGCGGCAGTGGCTCAGGCGGTAGAGCAGGTCGTCCAATGATCGGAAGGTCGGCGGTTCGATTCCCGCTCCCGCAGTCATCTGTCGTTGTGTCCTTGGGCAAGACACTTAACCCTCCTTGCCTCCAGTGTTGGGATTGCTGGTGTATGAATGTGTGGATGAATGTTCGGTGATGGTCGGAGAGGCCGTAGGCGCAGACTGGCAGCCACGTTTCCATCAGCTTGCCCCAGGGCAGCTGTGGCTACACAAGTAGCTTACCATCACCAGGTATGAGTGAGGAGTGGATGAATAATGGATTCACACAATGTAAAGCGCTTTGGGTGCCTTGAAAAGCGCTATATAAATCTAATCCATTATTATTATTATTATTATTATTAACCAGTATCCCAGGTTTTTGTCAGAAGAAATAAAGCAAAGAGCAAAAACAGCACCCAGACTGTTGTCAGCAAGCAGCAAGTCCAGGAGGCTGGTTGTGTAAAAGTATGGGGTCAGATCAGAGTCTGTGGTGGTATGGGTTCGGATCAGGGCTCTGTGGTGGTATGGGTTCGGATCAGGGCTCTGTGGTGGTATGGGTTCGGATCAGGGCTCTGTGGTGGTATGGGTTCGGATCAGGGTTCTGTGGTGGCATGGGTTCGGATCAGGGATCTGTGGTGGTATGGGTTCGGATCAGGGCTCTGTGGTGGTATGGGTTCGGATCAGGGATCTGTGGTGGTATGGGTTCGGATCAGGGCTCTGTGGTGGTATGGGTTCGGATCAGGGATCTGTGGTGGTATGGGTTCGGATCAGGGATCTGTGGTGGTATGGGTTCGGATCAGGGCTCTGTGGTGGTATGGGTTCGGATCAGGGATCTGTGGTGGTATGGGTTCTGATCAGGGTTCTATGTAAAGCTCATTTTCACATCTGTGATGGCAGAAACAAGTTCACAGAGATTTTACAGCAGCTTATGCTGGCTTCAGGACCACATCTTTCTCCTGGAAGTCCATGCATTTTTCAACACGTCAGTGCAAATCTACATTCTGCACATATTACAGCAGCATGGTGGAGGAAGAAGGGAGTACTGGTACTGGATTGGCCTGCTTGTAACTCTGACCTGTTCCTGTTCCCACCTGATAATGTTGGAGAATTTTTAACCACCGATAACAATCCCATGTTATTTCTTTTAAGACATGATTTCAAGCAAAATGGGATGAAATATAACCCTTAATCATTCACCTCTAGTTACCTTCAATGCTAGAAGATCTTATCACCTTAACATTAAATGCACTTGTAAACATTAAACCTAAAAGTTTATAATATGTCATATTTTTTTGCCATTTTTAAGTACTGGGAATTAAATGAGTACCACATTAAACCAATTAGTTAGACAAATCCAGCAGATGCACAGACACATTGATGCAACATCTGTACAAAGATTGATTTGAGGTTTTAAGAAAGTTCATACCATGACTTGCTGATGAGAAAAGAACTTGTGAACTGGATTTAGTAGGCAGATCAAGCTGTGCAAAGATACGATGTCTAGGCTTTTTCACTGGTTTGTTTGTTTTAATAAATACAAAATTGTGTGGTTTCTTCTCTACAAATGTGTTCTCTAACTTCACAGTGGTGTTAAATGTTGCTCTGTGTTTATTCTAATTGTCCTTATTCAGTGATGCTAAGATGAGTATATGGAGGAAAACAACAATAAACTGTTTTGTTGTTGTTGTTTTAGAAATGTTTGCTCGGTAGAGACTGAGACTAAGGCTGACTAAGTTAAAGTCTAGTCTCCAGCTCTCAGATGTCTGTTCCACACTGGGACAAATGTAGTCTGAACTCGTTTGTTGCTTATTAGGTGGACAGAGCACTACCATGTGTATCAGTCATCATCAGCGCCCTCTGGTGGTAAAACACAAGAACTACATAACTGTAGTTTCCTATGTTTACGTCAGTGCTGTGGCTCAACTCCGATTGGCTGCCTTTGCTGATCACATGACCATTTCCCACTCTGAAGCCAGTTCGTTACAGCAGCTCACTACCGTAGTGTTTGTTTGGTTTTATTATTTTATTTCCCCTCTGTTTTACATTGAAACTAAACTAAATATTATTCTGTGGGAAGAACAGACGTAGACGCAGTAATAGGAAGGATTTGAACTAACCTGTGTGGATTTTAACAGGTGGGTTAACATTTTTCTTAACTAGAAGTGACTTGTTTTTGTTGTTTTGCTCAGTCAGCGACTCTGCTCCCAAAACCCAAAGCCACCAACAAGGTAAGAAATTGATATTGCGGCACCTTTATTCACAAAGTAACCACGTATTAGCATCCTCCTTACTCGAGATAAATTGTTTTTATATTTAATGCCAACTTTAAACATTTTTAGTAGCCTGAATGATCTACATTGGACATTATGTGTCAATCCTGTAGTTGAGATAGAAAATGTTATTTATTTTGGCCCTCATATAATTAGTTTTTTACTTAATAAAGGCATTTGTCTTCCTGGGATCATGTGATTGGTTATTAGCATTTATAGACACATTTTAGTCAAATTACTTTGATGTCATGACTAAAACACGACACACTATGATGAAAAATACAGAACTGTTTTCTTTTTCTTTAATGAATGAATCTAAAATTACTGGGATGAATTTTTGCTGCTCTAGTGATTGATTGCTGGGGATTTTATGATTTATATGAATTTTCTATTCAAGATAATGATCAGTGTTGGTGTCTGAAAAATGTTCATACAACTGGTGATGATTTTCTGCACTTTTTGCTCATTTTGCAAACATTTTTCTTCACCAACTCCACAGTGTTCATGGGAGCGCTTCAATGGGAACACACGGTGGCCTACAGAGACTTCCCCTCAATCCTCCTTTTGATTCAAGCCCAAAAATGTCACAATTGAACAAAAACATGTTTGGATTCATTAGTCTTTCTCTGCATTTTAGTAAAAAGAAGAATAATAAAGTACATGGAGTTGTCATGTATATGCAGGTCTAACTGGGAGAATTCTTTTTCCTTCTTTAAATAAGCAAAAACTTCAGAGTTGTGCGCGTCTTCCAAACATTGCCGTGTGATCCTGAACCAAATTACTTTCATTATGTCCCAGCAGCAGTCACATGATTCTTTGATACATAAACACTCGTGACTTCCAGCTCAGAGGTGTTGCAGCTTTAGGCCACAAGTCCCGGTGTCAGCATTCAGGCCTCCATACTTCCTCTCCATAACTTCTCAAACTCACTTATTTTAAGGAAAGAAATCCAACAACATGCAACCAGAAGTCCTGTGATCTGATTGGTTTTTAGGTGTGGGGTTGTTGTGGTGGTTGTCAGTTCCTGTCCTGCATGCAGCTCACCAGCAGCTGCATGTCTTTGTGCTGGAGACGTGTTGTGCATCTCTTTGTCTTTATATTATATGAAAACACCTGGAAGCTTCTCTTTGTCATGTCTATAAAGGTTAAGCAGGGATGTGTGTGCAGAGAGACGGTTGTGATTCAGATGAGTGTTGTTTCAAAGGTTCGCAGCTATAAGTTGAACTCTTGAGTTTCTTCTGATCTGCAGATCTGGACGTTTTGAATAGACTGAATGAAAATATTCTTTTATCTTTGGATTTTCTTTTGGTGCAACTTTATTCATGAAGTGTTCAGTCCACAAACATGAAGAGTTGATGTAACGTTGTGTTTTCTTCTCAGAGAAACATCCGACAGGACGGAGGTCATTAAATGAGATGAAAATGAAAACAGATGTCACTTATAACCAGGTAGAGTTATTTTTCATTATTATTATTACTATTAGTAGTAGTAGTAGTAGTAGTAGTAGTAGTAGTAGTAGTAGTAGTATAATGATTATTATTTCCTAGGTAAATCAAGTCAGGTTTGAACAATTTCAAAACCTAATTTGTTTGGTTTGTTTTGGGTTATCAAGTAAAAATACCAGAGGTTTACAAGTTTACTCCTGTATCTGTAATAATAATCTGTATTAAACATTTTACTTCCTCATAGTGTTTGTTTGCTTCCATTGTTGGAAAATAAATCAGCCATGACGCTGGTCATCACTTTACACACGTCTTTATTTGAACCTTTTTTTGCACTAAATGATAAACCACCGACTGAAACTCAGAGTGTGTTTTATGTCTGTGTGTAAATCATTTCAGGAGGTTTATAATACAGACTAAGACCCCGCAAACAGGGTTTAAATCTTTCATTTCAGACTTGCCTACAGATCTTCTTCTGGACGTAGATGTGTTGCTCTGTACGCTTTGGTCCAGGCATCAGAATCACAACTATTCTGCGACTGTTTTATTCTGCTTATATATTTGCAAAAATGGCTGCTGGTCGAAATACTAAAGCACATAAAGCCTGTTTGAGCAAATTCGTAAAAGACATCACAGGAAACCAGGAGGAAATTTTAATACTGAATTATAAACTTAGCAGAAAAAGTAAGGAAATTGATACTTGGTAGAGTATTTCTTCTCTTTAATAATACCTGGAAAGCCTGATTAATCACCTTTACAGCCAGGTAGAACCTGACAGGATGGTGCTTCTGTGGAATTAGCATCATGTGGGTAGTGTTCCCTCCTAAAATATGCCAAAATCCCCGTCAATATTCTCCTGTTGGTGTTCACTCTGGTTCTTGGTGGATTGGATTATTACCCTCTGCCACAGTAAGAAGAAAAACACTAGACGTTTTGTTCATTTTTACACTTAATTTGTTTTATACCGTCATGGACCTCAGTTGTGTAGAAGATCCATAAACAGCCACATCAGCTTGGTACATCCTCCTCATGCTGGTCACCAGGCTGGTCACATGGAGTCCCCATTCATCCAACAGGAGTTGTTAAATGTCAACTATTTTGGTTGTGTTGGTCACTCTGGCACAAACGGCACACCCCAGCTGATCCCAGTTAGTTTGAGGTCTGGACTCACTGCTGGTCGATCCCTGCTCTCCACTCTTGATTGTGGAGATATGGGATCACTCCTGGCTCCAATGTGTCCGTCTATCGATCATACCAGTCATACATCTGTGCCCGACACACACCAACAGGAGAATATTGCAGGGGATTAGCCGTGTTGCTCATTCCACAGAAGCACGATCCTTACTAGTTTTACCTGGTTGTAAAGGTGAGTAATCAGGCTTTCCAGGCATGTATTATACTACACTGATTGCTATTATTAAAGGAGAGAAATAATCTACTAAACTCACGCATTAAAATCTACTTCTTGTTAGTTTTGTTCTTGTCTTGTTTCCTGAGGTCATTGTATTTCTGTGAAGTCATGGACCTTTAGTAAGAATTTATGCAACAACAGGAAATCACAGGATCTAACGAATAACACGAGGAAGTAATGTGACATGAAAGAATCCCCTCCCATCATTATTGTGTTGATGTGTTATTCTGGTGTGTTTAGCTGGTGGATGTGGAGTGGAGGAGGCAAGAATCCAGCAAGAAAGCACAAGTGGTAAGTTCCAGAGTTGTGTGTAAAACTGATTTTATAATAAATGTCTGATTTATTAGTTTTAGGAAACAGAAAAGAAGCTGAATGTTGCTCAAGTTTTATAAGATGGTAAAGTAAAACTTGCCACGTTCTCTAAAATTTGGCTCTTTATGGCACAAAAAGAAACGATTTTGTGTAATGAGGAAGTGAAACTGTCATCCTAAGGATAAATATACTGTATAGACATTAAACCTAAAAGTTTAGACATAAGCAGTTTAAATCCTGAAAATTTGTAGTGAAAAGGGCTTTAGAAAGAAAGACTGCAGCACAAATTCAATCCAGCTCATATTCTGCCTCCTGTATTAATAGAAGACAGCTGAATGATAGCTGAATGTCTCCAGCTTTATAAAATATACATAAAAAGAGCTTTTTGCCGTTAAATAAATGGCTGAATGAACATCATCCGAGGGTGTAGAATCCATAGTTTTTCCAGGAGTTGTAGGACAGAGTAGATCCATTTCTGGGTTTAATCATCCCATTTCTGCCAGTACGCCAGGTGTTTGATCGTTCTGGCCTCCATGGCCTGCATGCTCATGGCTGCCATGGCCCTCTACAGCCTCCTGACCCCGGTGGCCTCCCCGTCTGGTCCTGCTCCGATCATCTGCCGCCTTGAGGAGAAGGCCAGGTCCTGCTCAGACCCCTGCAAGTAAGCAAACATCTGTCTAACAGTTCAGACGCCAGCACTCGCTCTCAGCTGATCATTATTCAGATTACAGATACAAACATTGACTTCTCAGCCTCAATTTCATGCTTTCAGTGAGAGAACTGGCTCAAAAAGCTGTTTTGTGGACAAGTTTGAAGTTTGCGAGCTGCTCATGATCTGAATGTCCTCTTATTTTTTCCATCTAAAACCCAAATACAAGGAAGCAAAACATCTTTACATTTCAGAGCCGTAATGATCTGATGTTAATTACCTGCATCGATCATGTTTGTCATGTAAAATAACATCTGCTGTGAGCTGATCATGTCTCTGGACTCTTTTCTCTGGTCAGGATCGTGTTGGTGGAGAGCATCCCTGAAGGGCTGGAGTTTAACTCCAGCTCTGTTAACCCCTCCATCTTCCAGGCGTGGATCAATCTGATGGAAGAGGCGCGCAGCAGCGTCGACATTGCCTCCTTCTACTGGACGCTCACTAACAATGACACCAAGACTCATGAGCCAACGGCGTATCAGGTCAGCAGACCCAGACGCCTGCAAGATGTCGCAGGTCCAACGTATCCAGGTTATCTTTAGCTGATCTGGTTTAACCCTTGCTAGGCTAAACCTCTGTAGGAAGTAAAGCAGCCAGGTGAAACTGAAAACCCTGAGCTGAACCTGGAAGAAGGGCCTTGATGGTTCTAGCAGCAAGTTCTAAATGATGGAGTGGGGAACATTTTCTTTTACTGTTCTGTTGAATTATTTTCTAATTGCTCTTGAACTAAGCACGATTAGCTGTTTAACTTCAGGATGCAACATTCCAGATGTTTTGGTATGTTTTTCCAGGGTGAGGCCGTTCTGACGAGGCTGGCTGAGCTCTCAGGGAAGTTACATGTTCGTATTGCAGTGAACACACCACAGCAGCGTCAACCACAAGACGACCTCCGACTGCTCAACGACTCAGGTGTGTTTTTCCTTCCTTTAGATCAGCAGGTGTCGGACTGATGCAGAGAGTGTCTGATGTTCGGGCCGATCTTAGCTTGATGTTAAGCAGGTGGGGTGAGGGCAGAGGTGTAAATAAAATCACAGATGTTATGCTGAAAATGGTAAATGTAAAGAAAATAAAGCTTAGTGTTGGGTTACAGTCTGCTGGCAGAAAAGCTTCTCTGCTCTCTTCACCTGATGCTAACGTCCACCTATGACTGCATCAGTCTCTCGTAATGAATCTCACTTCTCCACTTTGTTTGCAAATAAACACACAAGCTACATCTGACACACAGTTGTCATCAGATTATAATCTGCTTCCTGAAAACATTCTGATGTCAAACCTGTTTGACATTAGTCACCTTTTACCTACAACGTGAGTTAACTCTTTTGCTCCCAGTGCATCACTAAGACCCACAAACTCTGCAGTGTTTACTCTCTGCCGGTCTCTTCACAAACACTGAAAATAGTTTGAGTTTTTATGAGGTTGTAACACAAAATAATCTGTAGTATTATCTCTTTTTAAAAAGTATTTTCTCTTAGTTGGATTTCAGCTCATTTATCATTTACCCTACCATTTTATTTCTAAAGCACTTTAAAAGCAACATAACAGCTGACCAAAGGGCTGTACAATAAATTAAGAAGAAAAAAACATAAAAACCACACAGATCAAGAACCAGGATAAAAAGGCAAATAAGACTAGAAGAATGGGATTTCCATAAGTGTCAGCAAAAAGCTGCAGCTCTTCTTCCTGGGGTCCGTCACAAAACTACATTCCTAATAATCATTCATACAATAAATATTCAAGTTCCAAAAGATGGTGTCAGTCAGCCACAACAGGGTAATATAAATACCCGCAAATTACTACCAATACAGGTGATGCTCCGTGTAGGAGCCAAATCCATTATTTTACACTAGATGATCATTTTATTACAGTTTTAAAATAATCGATTTGATAAAATACATAATTTAGTAACGTTTAGTTTAAAACAGGTTTGAGTTTGGGCTTTTAATTAAATAATGCTGTGATGCCGTAGATAAGGCTTAACTAGTCGAATTGAAGCCAGAGACGTTGAAAGGGATATTGTTCTTTGAAAGTGTGATTTTGTTCCTTTTTTTATTTCTTATTAAACCTTGTAAAGAAGAACTCGTCTCACTCGTGTTTCAAATACTAGTTGCTAGACTGACTTCAGACGGTGGTACAGAAGGCAAACCAGAATGCCACAACACCCTGAAATACAGACATACATGCACACTACTGGTGCATCTTCTTTCCTTTTGGCTTTTTTCCCGCAGGAGTCGCCGCAGCGAATCATCTGTTTCCATCTGACGCGGTATGGAAGTCGTAGGATGCATTTGCACGTACATTTGGCACATGTTTTTACGCTGGATGCCCTTCCTGACGCAACCCTCTGCATTTATCCGGGCTTGGGACCGGCCCTCAGAGAACACTGGCTCATGCCCCCTTTAGGGCAGCAGATGCCGGGGGTTGAACCCGGGAGGACATACCCCGAACACAACATTCTTAGCATTTAAACTGAAGTCTGTTTAATGAAATGAAAACAAATGCAATGCATTGATTTGTCTTGTTTTTAAACCTTCATTCTGAGTCTGTCCACCAATCACAGACTGCGTTCATGATGTGTGGACCAATCAGACTCTGCTGTTCTCAGACTAGTTAGTGGCTGATTTAAGCTTAAAAACTTTAACCAAAAGGCCACTAAAACTAACCAGAAAGAAAAAGGCATCATGATGTGATAATGAAATATAAGGGAAGAAAATTAAATACAGAGTTGGTTTAAAAATCGTTTTTCAGGATCTGCAACTGCACGTTCAGTTTTACGGTATGTGCTGCAGCATTAAAGCATGAAGTCACTGCAGCTGTTTGAGAGTTTAGCTCAATAACTAAAACTTTAGCTTTTAGCAACATGCAGAGCAGGTTAACAGCAGCTTTCCTAAGACACGTTGATAATCTTTAACCAATCATCGGAGCCACGTGATGTTTTGTACGTTTTGTTCTGGAGAAACGATTTGTGGTGTTTTCTGTTTCAGGAGCCGATATCAGGACGGTTAACATGAGAGCTCTCACATCGGGCGTCCTTCACACCAAGTTCTGGGTTGTAGATAAGAAGCACCTTTATATCGGGAGCGCCAACATGGACTGGAGGTCCCTCACACAGGTACACACACAAAGGTCCACACTCCTAACCAGTGAGCTGTAATGGGATTTATTGGTACTCATATCAGTACTTGGTATCAGCAAGTACAAGTACTGTGTAGTATCATGCATCCCTATTTAAAATATCACATTTTGTTCAAGTTAAGATGGATTTTTTACCATCAATGTTTCAAACATTTGAAGCTATTCATTCTTAAATCAAGCTAGTTTCTGCTTAAAAGAAGGAAATAGACGCTGAAGTGTGTTGGTCTGCAGGTGAAGGAGCTGGGCGCGGTGGTCTACAACTGCAGCTGTTTGGCTGCAGACCTCGGTAAGATCTTTGAAGCATATTGGTTCCTGGGGGAGAGTCAATCGATCCCGTCACCATGGCCGTCCAGCTTCTCCACTCTGTACAACAAGGACACGCCCCTGCAGCTGCCACTCAACGGCACACCGTCCAGGGTCTATCTGTCGGTGAGATTCTTCTCTTCATCACAGGAAACCAGACTGGTCCTCTTTAGATCCTCACCTCTGACTACAACGTTGTAGAAATTTTCACCACATGTCCCCTGTCTCATCCTCAGAGCTCCCCTCCATCCTTCTGTGCAGCTGGCAGAACTCCAGACCTTCAGTCCGTCCTCAGCGTGATGGAAGACGCCCAGAGCTTCATCTACATCGCTGTCATGAACTACCTGCCAACCATGGAGTTTTCACATCCTAAAAGGTAGCTCCGTTCAAACCACCAGGAAAAAAAGCTCAGAGATGAGGGTGTAGCTTTCTAAGAAATCAGCAGTGTATGCTGGGGCTTGACCGGGTATGAGCTAAGATTTTAAAATGTAAGATGCAGCGGTGGCCAGTGCAGAGAGGCCATGATGGGAGTTACATGGTGTCGGTTAAAAGCTTAGCAGCAGCGCTCTGGTCTGTCTGAAAACAACCAAGCTCCATACGGCTGTTACAGTAGTCTTAACAAGATGAAATAAAATCATGGCTGATCTTCTCCAGCTCTGTTCTAGACAGAAGTCTTACAGATATTTCTCCATTTAAAGAAGCATTTGCTAATTAATTCTTTTGAATGGTGCTGAGGAGATGGAGAAGAGCATGTCTGGGATGCAGCTGTCAGGGGCAACTATTAGGATTTCACTGGGGTGAACTTAAGTAATCAGGTCTGGGTTTGACTGCAGCAGAAAAGGAAAACAAAAGATGTGGACATCATGATCAGAAATCAGATCAGAAATCAGAAATACTTTATTAATCCCTTGCAGGGAAATTCATGATCTGCTGCTTTAGTCTTTTAACTGATTAATAAATGGACTATGAAGAATGTGTGAGTGTAAACTTTTTTTAAAGTCTGTGTCTCAGGAAAAACCAAACAGGCTCTCCTGCAAAAAAGATCATTATTATATGAAAGTTTATTTCCCATACAGTGAGATGTACAAAAATATATGGAATCAGATTTTTTTCAGGTCTGTTTTCAAAATAGAATATTATAAATAATATGAAATAATAAAACATTAATCAAATTAGTCAGTTTAGTCGAGATGTTACATACAGCATTAAATTTCCAAGATTTCAGATTACAAAAGGTAGAAAGACCCCACCAGCCCCAAACCTAAAATTCAACATGGCTGCCCTGCATGTAAGAAGTGGTGACAGAAATAAACTGATTATCAGTTCCAGTCAAGCATGCCAACGTCCTCCCGTTAGCATGTCTCTGTGGTGTTTTAGGTGCAAAATTCAGATAAAAATAAACTGGATTTCCAACCTGAAACCAGAGCTTTGGGATGATTTCCAGATCAGAGTTACCACTTCTGAATCAGATGGATTTAATAGCCCGGATGGGCATTTGGGGCCGGTTCCAAATGTTTCCAACGCATCCAAATCTGAGCTCATTATAAAAAATGTGAATCTGTTATTTTAGTTGGTAAAATGATAGTTTAGTCGTGTAAGGAGTAAGATTTAGAAATTTATTTACATGATAAAACATTTTTTATAGTAAAAACTCTACTAATATGTTTAGAGTTATTCATTTGATCCAGTGGGTCTAGAAAATGATGATAACTTCTGCTGCTCGGTTCCATACTTTGCTTGTGGCGCTCTGCAGGTACTGGGCCGACATCGACACCCAGCTGAGACGAGCGGCGTACGAGAAGCGGGTCAAAGTGCGGCTGTTGATCAGCTGCTGGGCCAGCACTCAGCCAGTCATGTTCCCGTTCCTGAAGTCTCTGGCATCGGTTCACGATCCCAAGAGCAAACTGGACATCCAGGTGGTGAGTGGCTCTTCCACCAGGAATAACATGCACGTGTTTTTTTAGCGTTGCAACTCCGATATGAGGTTGAAACGGAAAAAAGGTCACATGATTTACCACAATGTGTTGTATATAAATGGCATTTAGGGGGATGTCTGCATCCGTTCATGGTTGAAAAAAATAATTGTGAAAAAAATCATGTTTGTGCATGAAATCAGGTCATGTGATCTCCCACTGAGAGAGTTATTGCAATGCATATAAGACTATGAGGATGTCATGTTTTGTTTGCAGAGGTTGTTTGTGGTGCCTGCCAACCCCAGACAGAAAGAGATTCCCTTTGCAAGAGTTAACCACAACAAGTACATGGTGACGGATAAGGTTGCATACATAGGTAAGGCTGCACATGTCGCATGGACACGCTCAGATTCCCTTTACATGTCTCATTTTGTTCAGATGAATATGTTTAATCATCAAGACACAAATCAACCAGGAGATGTAAAACCAAGATAAATTCATTACTGATCGTTCTTCCAGCTGAAACGCGGATATGATCTGTTTGTTTCTGTCTACAGGTACATCGAACTGGTCAGGGGACTACTTTGTGAGCACAGCTGGCTCAGCGCTGGTCGTCAACCAGACGGCGTCTGAGTCCCCGGAGCCAAGCGTCCAATCGCAGCTGAAGGCCGTCTTTGAGCGGGACTGGGAGTCAGAATACAGCACTCCTCTCACACCGGGTTCAGACCACAAAGACCTCTGTTAGCTCGCATATCAGTGCTGGATTTGCACATGTTGCACATGTTAGCTGAGACAGCTGCTCACACAGGGGATATGGAAACTCCAGATTTAAAAAAAAAAAAAAAAGGCGACGTCTCAGCTAAGTAGAATCCTGTTTGCCAAGTATCAGTCTGCTTTCCTGCTCACCTCCTTCATCAGAGAATAAAGTGCTGCCAGCCCCTTTCGGACAGACCTCAGAGGATGGTCCGGCGGTACGATGCTCTGATGGATTGTCATATGAGAACAAAACTAAAGTTAGCAGTCGGGATGTGCAGCAACATCCTGTCAGCGCTGATGAATCAGCACGTCACAGACGTGTATGTTTAACCTTGAATTGATTTCATTGTGTGGTTTCTGTCACATACTGCCAGTGACTGAAGTTGCTGCTCCAGCCCTGCAGTAGGGTCGGTACAGGCTGTAGTAGCTGGTTCCCATACTCACTCATCACATCTTCAGCCTCAAAGGGAGATTGTTTTTATCCCCGTTCATCTCAGGGACAAAGTTTTGACTCTTTTCATTCTTCAAGTTTGCTAAAATTTGACATACTTGATGCTCAGACCGTGCTTGTATTTCTGGACTGTTTTCTAATAAATTCATGTAGTCTGTAGGGCAAACAGTGTATTCAAAGTTTGCAGGCACTAAGTAATCATTAACTATTATTCCACTGTGTGGAAGTGATTTAAGATGCAAATACAGTTGTCATGGCGACTGCCCAGAGAAGCCAGACTAGCAGCAGCATGCTTCTAAAACTGCTTTGCAGCAGTTGTGCACATCTTCCTCCTCTCATGGAAAATGGAAATGTCATGTTTAATAAAAAGGGTTTTGAATCAAACATGGTCCTGCTTGTTTATAGAAGACTGCATGAGTCCATCTCTTTACCGTCTCTTTTTCTTTTACCTCCAACAAAAACATTTTGTATGTTGCAACATGCATGTGAGTGTAGTTCAGATTAAAGCTGCTGCTTTTCTGCATCGTAAGCTGGGAGGATCGAAATCAGGATGCCTCCTGATCACCTAAAGACTACTAAATATTAGGGGTGGGTTGTGCTGAGTGATCATGCAAATGCAACCTCGTTCCCTCCACGGATCAGAGGGAGACGGAGAGGGCCCTAAAGCCCAGGCAACCAGCAGCCACCACAGAGAACAGAACTGAGTCAGCCCACCGCAGGAACGGCCATGCGTCCAGACAGAAGGAGGCAGAGGAAAGCTGCAGCCAGAGCCCCCAGCAGTGATTCCAGCCTGGACCTCAAGCCAGCAGAACAAACCCTTCCCCACCTCGGGCAGTCCCCAGGAAACCGGGGTGTAGGAAGACCTTCTGCCCAAAACCCCACCTGTCCTTCCACCCACCCAACTGACCCCACCTATCAACCCTCTTGCCCAACAACCCTACCCAGCCACCTGCCCTACACCCTCACCCGTTCAATGCCCCCACCCAGCCAATTCCCTCCCACATCCTCAACCTGCCCCTCCCTACCCAAACCCCCACCCACTTGGGAGACACTGTGGGCCCCAGAGCACCTACCAGACACCAGGCCACACACTGACCTGCCCCTGCAGCAGTATGCCCAAACCAGCCCAAATTACATTTGCATATTACACTTAATATTTAATATTTCCCTTAAACCATGTTGAAAGGTCCTCACATACCTGAGGCCACAACTTCTGAACAGGTGTGTAAGACCACAAAGCGAGCAAATAATGTTATTACTGCAATATGAGCAGATGTTTGATTGTGCTAGACCCATCTTGAACTTCCTTTGTCCTGTATAGTGGGTTCTATCGAGAATTTTATATTTTACAAGTTGTAAATTTGAGTTTTTAGTCATTTTAAAGGTATTTAAACACATTTCTGACCAAAGGTTTTCATCGAAACTACTAGATATGCCTGTTTCCCACTTTACAGTCCACAGTAATATAGAATCTTCTGTTTTGGCCAGTAATCTATATTTTTGATAACTTTTTGGGGGCAATAAGATTTACAAATTCTGCCACCATGGTAGGAAATTGTAAGTCTATTTGGCTGAAAGTGCATTTCTTACTTATTAGCGACTTAATTTGTTGATATTCTCAAAATTTGGCACTATTACAATGGTCTGTCCAAATTGTCTCGGTTTCTGATGTAGAAATGTTGCGATCTAATCCAGACTTTCTGAAATATGTCAGATTTATGTTGTGATATATATTTTTCAAAACATGTTGTTGACCTGTTACCATAATGATTCTCAGCTTGTTGGAGGAAGTAATGCAGGCTTGAAAAATTCTTTTACTTAACCATCGGCGTCGCCAGATCCTATTTACTGGGGCACGTGACCCAGTATAAATGCTACGATTAATTTTCGACAATAAATATTTATCATACATTAATTCAGACGGAAAAATATACATAACTGATACAGCTCAGGGGCTCATTCTGTCTCTGCACGTCACGGTGCACGAGCAGGTGAACCATGCACAACTCACGCAGCTCTTCGATGTCCCGGGTGAGCGGTGAGCAGTTTGAGGTCTCGCAACGTGTCACAAAAACAGTCAATTTTAGATTAATTTTTAAAATGAAACCAAATGAGATGAGAAAGAGGGAGGTAAGACCGCGGTGAAATCAGTTTTAGGTTGGATATTCAACAGATATTTGGACTTGAGCACATAACACATATTTTTTGGTTTTCATGCAGGGTGCCAAATCTTTTGAATTGCTTAAAATTTTAATTGAGATTTTAATAATTTCTTAAGAGAGAAAAAAAATCCAATAGCTTCTAAACCAAGTGACCGAGTCACTTCAAACCAAAGCTGAATTAAAGCAGATAACCATCCAAACAAGACACAACTCTTCCTGACTTTCTTAAAGCTGAAGTGATTGACCACTTTGTGGAACTGAAAAATAGGCAGTACACTTTAATGCTCAAAAATTAAACAAACTGTTCAGAATGAGTTGAACTAACACCCTGAAAACCAGGTAATAACCATGACTGTGGAATGTGTATGAAGAGAGTTCTGACTTGCCGTCCTTTGTTATGGCATTTATGCCTTTGCTGCCATGTTGAAAGTGTTCATGTTTGTTAAATATGTTCTTACCACTCATTAATAACCATTATAGGTTATTTCTATAGGAATGTGGCTGTGACACAGAGCAGTGTGTGTGTGTGTGTGGGTATGGGAGACGGGGGATATGTGGTAGGGGGCTTGTGCCCCAGTAGAGCTTTATGCCCTACATAGTTAACCAGCATCCAAAGAGCTTTGGAAAGTCCTTCAAAAAGTCTGGAAAACTATTCCTGGAGACAAGAGATAAAAGAGAGAGAGAGAGAGAGAGAGAGAGAAGAAAGCTTCTCAAGGAGGGCTCAGACTGTTAAAGGATAAAGCTGCTCAGACCAAATGATGAATTTCAAGCCTGTTTTGTTATAAAGAAATAAAAGCTCAAGACTTTTGCTTGACAGGCTACCAGGGGCAAAGACTAAACCTTTCATTTTTGCTCTCTTCAATCCCTGAAGAATACAGACTGCTGTACTCTACAAGTCTAAAAATAATATTACAGGAATAGCCACATGACAGGCTGTGCCCGGATCTGCTGCTGTGTTATGTGTGCTATGCAACAGACCTTCTGGGGTTTTCTGTCGCCAAACATTCCCGCTCTGTCTGCGTAAAGAGGCGCAGAGGAGGAGCGGTCAGCTGGGCGGACGTGGCGACGCACCGCCCTGACCGCTGGACAGCTGGGCTGTGGAGGCTGTTTGCTAATCTGCCTGCAGCAGAATAATCTGATAAAACAGATGGAAACATGGAGGGAGCCGCTGTTGTTGTCGCTTCACCACCGCGGAGATGCAGCATGGTCTGTGCGCACAGCTGCGACTTTCTGTCTGCAAAGTTTTCTGGTACACCTCCAAACCAGGTCGGGCATGTCACAGGAATGAAGGTGAGAATAATAAACTAAACCGTTAATTTCCCCATTTCCCCATACATTTGGTATTAATTCATGGAGTTTAACACAAAGTTTACCTTGACATTTAACAGTTTGTCTTGGAGTTAAGTGCATGCAGCGCTGGTGTTACAAACTTTCCTAAAAGAAAAAAGAAAATCTCAAACTTACAGAATTTTCTCGCTTTCAAGCTTTTACACTAAATCACCACATAGGCTACCTCGTAATCTGTTTTATACCGTGGAAAAGAAAATATCATGTCAAGCGTTTAGTGAACGCATCATTTCATCTCTCAAAGTGCTGTGTCCGCAGATCAAGCGCCTCCACCCGGATTAAGGCCCCGCTGATGTCCCGCTGCTCAGCCCGCTGTCAGCCGTCTCTAAAGGTACAACATGTTCGTTTCGTCCTGCACGCCCCCAAACGCAACTTTCCCCTCTGCAGGCTGCTCATTCACTTCTTCACGTCGAGGATCTCCTCCTCCAAGGTTTCAAACAAATTACGAGTTTGTTTCAGAATCATAAATTCTTCATTATTATAACACAGTTAAACCTGCGTGTCAGAAAAGCTATATTATAAACTATTCTTTTAATCTATTCTTCTAACTATTATTACATATACATTTAAATATTTTGTTGGATATTTAGATTTTCTGACCTCTATCATTTCCAGTATGAGGTCACGATGCAGTGGCAGATTTCTAACACTTGGGGGCAGCATTGGTGCAGGTTTAAGTTGACTGGTAAAATTATTACTACACTAAAATAAAATAATAATAATAAAGAAATAAGCAGAGGCAAATCTGGACAGAAAATAAATAAAATCACCAGAAAAGCTCAACCAAATGACAACACAGAAATGTGTTTTCAGCTGAATCAGAGTCCAGTGGTGGTCCACTGGTTCTGGCTGTTTATGGGTGTGTCTGAATGAAAGACTCAAACCCACCCAGTCTCTGCTGACCGGAGACAGGGCTGATACGTGCGGTTAGATGAATGCATCAACTGCAAATTGATGTTTAAACATCCTGTATCTATGATAAAATGAACTACTGAGGACACACCTCTTTTTATTTGACCAGCAAAGTTTTAGACACAACTTCTTTCTTCAATAATCGCCAGGAATCAGGAAATTGATGCTGACTTTTACTGAATCATGTGCAAACGTGAATGTGAACACATTATATAAAACAAAAGCAGAGTTTGTACAATTCATCGATCTTGAAAGTGAATATCTGGTCTGAGCAGGTTCTTTCTTCATCATGGTCTGAACCGTCTCAAAGACGTTCTCCAGACTTCTTAAAGGACTTTCCAAAGCTCTTCTTTGGATATTTTTGCCTTCTGTTCTCTTTCCAGATGATCCCACACAGCTATTTCAATCCTATTTTCTGTTTGTCAAACTGTGTTATGGGGAACAAATTCCATGTCTTCGTGCCCAGCTATGATTTAAAATTGGTTCTTTGCTAAGTTGTCTGATATGTGTTGACACAGTACTGGTTCATCCCTTGAGTTAGGAGCCTTTTTTATGCTTAAAACGATTCATAAGTCAGTGTTAAATAACAGTTAAGTAACAGATAAACATGTTCCTCTGAAAATGGTCATGTACAAGGACAAATGAGTGAAACAGCAACAAATGTTTAAAGAAAAACTTTAGAAAACTGATGAACTATTGATGAAGACCATTCTAAAAGAACACAACAAACTTTTTCTGTTTGGAACAAAATATAAAGAAATGATGAGTCAATGATTTTGCACAATTCTGTATTCAAGCATATTTCATTTGTTAAAAAAAGAAGAGACCAAACGGAACCAACTAAATGAAGGGTTAAGTATGCAGGATTTAGCGACATCTGGTGGTGATGTTTTAAACTGCATCAACTCATGTTCTCCTGCAGGTTTATAGGTAGAAACGAAGGCAGCAGATGAAAACTGAATAAAACTAAAGGGACAATCTGGAGCCAGGTGTCTGTAAAAACCTTCCAATCTGACCTGGTGGCTTGTGAGCTGGAGTTTATGGACCTCATTGTAAGGCGAAAACACATTCAGTCTCATTTTCACATTATTAATAGAGTCCTATAGATCAGGGATCCCTAACTCCGGTCCTCATGCCCTATCCTGCAGACTTTCAATATTTCTCTCCTTACAATACGCCTGACTCAAATGAATGTCTCGTTAGCAGACTTGTGCAGAGTTGTTCGAGATCCATATAGTCTTAACCAGGTGTGTTGCAGCAGGGAAGCATCTAATACAGAGGTGCACAAATCCAGTCCCTTAGAGCTACTATCCTGCAACTTTCGGGTGCATCCCTTCTCTAACACACCTAAATCAAATGAATGGCTCGTTACCAGGCCTCTGCACAGCTGAATGTCATGCAGATGAAGGAATTCAGCCTTCATCTAATACCTGCAGGATAATGGGCCTTGAGGACCAGGGTTGGGGATCACTGCATTAGTAGTTCCCAGCCTGGGGTCCTTGATCCCCTAAGGGGGTCCCTCAAACAGCACAGGGGGTCCCCAAGGCTTTGACTGTTCAGAGCCAGTAAAATTAAGGCCGTGTTGAGTTGAAGTGCATCCGTGTGAGTTTTTTATCATTTGGGCATTTTGTTCATATAGAACCTGTAAACATTAACGTTTAAAACCAGGTCCAAAATGAATAAATGAGGTCATCAAAGTCTGCTATACAACAATATTTTAAAATTTAAACCCTTACTCAAAAAAAAAAAAAAAAAAAAGGTACTTAGTAGGCAGCACAGCTTCTTAGTAGTTGCATGAAGGGAGTCTTTGAGGAAAATAGTTTGGGAACCACTGCTCTAGATGTTTGATACTGGAACCTTTTTACTTTTTTTTCTCTATGGACCACAATAATTGAATTACGATTAGTTTTTTTAGGTTCTGGTGTTGGCAAAATCTTAAATTGTGACAGAACTAAAGTACAGATTGAAAATAAAAATTCTATAAAAATAAAATTTTTGGGGTATTTTCTGATATCATAAAGCAGATTTAGCTGGAATTATTTGATTAAAGAAGCTTTATTGCACCAAACACTGGATCCTAATTCAAGTTGTACTTCAACATATTTCAACATGAAGCTCTAACCCACTGCACTGGGTTAGTTTGTGTGTGTGAGGGGCACAATTACAAATCCCTGTGCAGTGGTTTAAAGACTGTCTGGGCTTCAGGGATTTATTTCTTTATTTCACCTGAAACAAATGTCCTATATTAACAAACTAAAGCTTAAACCCAAGACTGTCTGAAGCACAAGGTTCACCACCATAACTAACAGCAACAGTGGTGCAGCAAATAAACCTCAAACACCCACACACACACACACACACCCTCTGAGGAATCTCTGACATGTTGTTTCCTGGTGTTTAAACTATTTGGTGTCATCGGTGGTCACGGAAAGCTGCAGAGCCCAACCCTGAAGGTTATTTCTGTCTCGCTGTTAAATGTCCAAAAGCATCCAGTCTCCACCCATCCCGTGACCCGTGAACTACGACTGTGGTGGGAGAGGCAGCATGGGTTTAATCGATTTTACCGGACCTGACAGAGTTCACAATATTTTGTTTGTCATCTCAGCTTTATGTTTTTATAAATTAATGTTTCTGCCTGCAGACCTCCTCATTATGACTTACAAACTGAATTATGCAAGCTGTGATAGAAAAACCTCCTTCAGGTCTAGGGCGTGGTCCGGTTGTGTCACCTGAGCTTCTTACAACAAGCAGTTTTTGGGCCACTGGATCAAGCTGCCAGCAGCTGCAGCTCCTTACAGGTGGAACGCAGCCAATCATCTCCTGCTCACTGCTGCACATCCTGACTCATCATACATATCATACATACATATCTTTCACTTATGCCCAAGTTGATATTGTTCGATGAAATCATGATCTTGTAGTTAAACAAAATCACTTACAAAAAAAATAAACACATGCACCGCCTCTAGCACTACATGACAGCACCTGGGTCCAACTGGACTCACAGCAGTCTGACTATCACTTAATGATGACGTCCCATCTTGTTTGAATTCTTGCTTGTGTTGTTCTTACTCTCAAATGTAAGTCGCTTTAGATAAAAGCATCTGCTAAATGACTGTAGAATAAAATAGAATAGAATACAGCTAAGGCCTTTGGCGTAAACAAAATTTATGGAACAACTTTATACCTGCAGGTACTTTTTGTTCCTTGTTTTGTTGTAAGAAAGTTTAAATTGATTGGAGCAGTTATCACTGCAGCATCAAGCTGCACCACCCAGTCATGGACCAGACCTCGCTGTTTGTTTGTGTGCCATGCAGAGGACCACCCTGGAAATCTGCACACACAATAATTTATTTACTATGCAGTGTTGTGGTAGATTTATATCTTTTCTTTTAGTTTATGTTAGTCCTCGTGAGGATGTGCTTTGTGCCAAAATGCTGAGACATGCAGGCAGGATCAAAGCATCCCCCACTGTGTGAACAAGTCCAGAATATGTGAGTCTTTGTGTGTTTTAGTCACTTTATTTTACTGCAGACAATATGAAACCGAAAAATTTTATATCTTGTCTCATAAATATAAATATAGATATCTATCTATATATATATATATGTATATATATATATATATATATATATATATATATATATATATATAAATATCAAATAAAATTGATAAAAATAATTTTTTTTCAATAAATTAAAAGAAATTGTATAATTGTGTATCTAAACATTGTAGAAACTGCAAAAAATTTTCTCTAGAGTTTGTGTGTGTGTTTTCTGAAAGGAGAGTCTTCATCATTTGTTATTTTCCATGCTTAAACATCTGTGACGTGTGAGAGTGAATGCAACCTTTAGCTTTACTGTTCTAACCTTTGTCAGACCTAAAATCCCAGAACTGACAGAATGAAACTGATAAAATACATTAAGTCCAATACAATAGTCCAAAACTGTCCTGATTTTATGCAGATTTTTTCTGGCCTTTCCTTTTTGAGGAAACTGAATGAAAGGATGGCTTGGAATATTTCAGGAAAATATGTCTTAGATCCATTTATTGAAGATGAGATCGAAATTCAGTCATGGAATCACACACATGCAGAAAATGCAGCTGAAAGTCTTTAAAAGAGAAAATCTTCTCTAACACAGTCCAAACGTCTGGATTGAAGTTGACCTGAACAAGAGAAATGGGTGCAGCAATAAGCAGGAGAAATTCAGGATGTGGGTGGGGGTCAGCTGAGGATAAAATGAGGTCATTTGCACTTTAATTACCACTTTGTTCTCCCAGTGGACAGATGTGGTGACGAGGGTGCGAACAGTAAAGGGTGGGCTCCTCTCCTCTGACAGGGCAGGTTCAGATCGTATCTGCCTGATGTGTGGGGGTGTGTGGGCTCCACTACATTGTCCAAACAATTGGCTGGATGAAGGGATTTTTGGTAAAAACAAAAAAAACGAGGCCAATCCTTCCATTAATGTTGTTGAGTCAAAGCGAGTCATTTTCTATAAATGTAGCTGGTTTATGTTTCGATTTGAGCGGTAGGAGTGAGGAATAATCTGATTTAGAGAGAAAAGCTGTCTCAGAGTTTCAGATCTAAGGGCTGAGGCATGCCACATGACACAAAAACCGGTCTTAAAATTGGTGGCAACAGGTCTGATGGAGGAATGAGTCCTCCCCAGAACCCGGACCTCAACAGTTCTGATGGAGGAATGAGTCCTCCCCAGAACCCGGACCTCAACAGGTCTGATGGAGGAATGAGTCCTCCCCAGAACCCGGACCTCAACAGTTCTGATGGAAGAATGAGTCCTCCCCAGAACCCGGACCTCAACAGTTCTGATGGAGGAATGAGTCCTCCCCAGAACCCGGACCTCAACATTATTGAAGCAGTGTGGTATCATCTGGACAGAGAACAGAACAAGAGGAAGAGACGTCTAAAGAAGAACTTTTTCCTTTTTTCCATTTATGTTTACACACATTTCAACAAATAACTGTAACAACATGCATTTCTCATTTTCCTGGTAATATATACACGGCTGGCGACTCAGGACCGTTTCATATTATTATACAGTATTTGAAAGTTTTTGTCTATACATCTATCCTGAACAGATAACCAGTGTTAAGATGGGTGAAGTATGGTCATCTTTATGTTGAGTGCATCTGGCCACGGCATTTGCTCCATTTCATTGCAGTAAAAATTTTAATTTGATTTAATTTAATCTTTGCATAAAGGTGCTAAAAAGGCTAGATAAGATGGAATATGGAATATAGTTAAATGTTATTGTTACCTGAGGGGGGTGGGGGGTGTTGTGTTGACAGGATCAGGCTGCTGCTGTGTCTGTTATTTGAACAACACTGCAGGAAGACGTCCAACTCCTCAGAGAGCTGGCTGATGGGGCCTGGAGGAGGATCAGTGACACTGATGACAAGAACTTGTAATGAAGAGACAGCAAGCTGTGGTAGCAGAGGAGGAGAATGTGCCCATGGGGGCCGAGGGGGAGGGCAGCATGTCAGGAGGTGAGAGGATGGGTGGATGTCAGATGAAGCAGCAGGGATGCCAGCTTTCTGGTCTTTTCCACATCTCGGAGGGGTTTTCACAGCCTCTCACCACATGAGTGGACATGAGGCCGTAGAAGGGTTCCTTTCTTTGTCTTGTCACTCATGATGGTGGAAGTCATGCTGCCTTCATGTCTCGTAGGAGAAACTATTATTAACCCTTTCCCATGTTTAGAGACTTTTTCTCTAGCTTCACCAGTGTCTCATGTTTCTCCGACTCAGGTTCAAACTTGTAGGCTTGTTGATTGTTTTAAAGCAGCTAAATGAAACATTTTTACTCTGTTTTCTTAGTTTATTTTACAACCACGTTTTGGTACTTACCTTTACATTTTTTTTCTCATAAACTCAAATATGTCCTGAAATTTGCTTTTGAATTTTACAGTAAAATAACTGCCTACGACGCTCTGCTGAAGAACCTGTCAGGGTGATCCTGCAGCAGGGAGCTGATTGGCATCACAAGGCCTTCTGGAGCTGGGAAATCCTCTTCAAAGATAATCCATCAGGTGATCCCTTGATTTGCATGGTGTTTTTGCAAATCCCTGAAAAGAATACCTTCTTTTATGTCTTTGTGTATAACTGGATTTTTCTCTCTTGCATTTATATTTGCATTAGCAGGCCCCTGTTAAAACATGACTATTTGGAAACAGGAAACAAGGGATACAGCCCTTCTAAATATTCATCAGAGACACTGCAGGACCTTCAGGGCGGCGTCATGCTGCCACAGCTCACTGGAGGAGGAAGGCCATGACGGTGAGGTCATAAAAAATATTCTCCCAACGATTCACTGATTCCCAACATAAGTCTATAAAATCAAAGTGGGAAAAACTAAAGAAAGATGAACAGGATCAGGTTGATTTACAGGAAACGTGGACACGTGTAGACCAGTGTTTAGCAATTTAACAAACTTTATAAGCTCCAAAACATTGTTAGTTTGACCTCGTTTTACTCTCCAGAAGCTGGATGAAGATGAGATAAAGTCAAACAATAAAAACTTTTAAAAAACTCAAAATAACAGAATCAATCACACGAAGACACACAACTGTTTAAATCTGGAAAACATCTGGAATGACTAAAACAACAAAGTAAATAATCACAAATAAATTATTTTAGAGCACGTTTATAAAATGTTCTGTAGTTTCTGAAATGTTGCTGTAAAATTTAATAAAAAGGGATGTTAATAAAGCTTAATGTCTAATGATGTATTTATTTAAATGATGGCTTTGTTGATTTTTGTCTTATGATGTGAAGGGAGATGTTAAAATAATCATCCTATAAATGATTCCAGCTCAAAATGATAAAACCTAGCTTCACAGTTCACATGAAGAAAAATCTTTCATTTCTTTTTTTTCTTTGTGATCACACGAAAAAATATGTTTAACCAATGGCTGAGATGATCGAAGTGAAATGGTGGAAATCTGAAACAGTAATGGGATAACAGTAACTTAACCAGGTATTAACCTTACAGAAAAAACATGCTTTGTGTGTACATGCACATTTTCATGTGATCCAAATGTGTTTTATATGTGCACCACATGTTCTGCACATATAAACCACATGTGGTCCACATGTGCACCACATGTTCTGCACATATAAACCACATGTGGTCCACATGTCTAAACGTGGTTTTAGAACATTTTCTTATGATCTACGTGTGGGGGAACATGTCAAACACATGTGTAAACCAAGTCTTAGAGATGGCTCAAGTTTGTTTATTTCCATAAATTTGTAATAAAAGTCATTTAAAAAATCTGTCTACCAAACAGTAGAACAGGCCCTTAAAGGGTTAAATTATGTCAGAAAACGAAACCCAGTTCACTCTTTGTGTTGGTGTCAGAGACAGATGTTTAAGGTGTATGGATTTTTGTTCTTTCCTAGAGTATCGTGAGGATAACACCTGACTCTTGAGTCTACCATTGGTGGGTTTTTTCTATATTTTTAGCTTCCATCGTAGTTTCTGTTATGCGATTGATGAGATAAAGGGATTTCACTTGGCTGCAACCTGTTATATCACCACCAGAAGTCACTACATCCCATTAGCTGATCCTTTCTCTTGGACTATGTCTTTAGTCCAGGGCTGCCCAAGTCTGGTCCTCGAGATCTACCATCCTGCAGCTTTTAGATGCAACCCTTCTCCAACACACCTGAATCAAATGACTGGCTCGTTACCAGGCCTCTGCAGAGCTGAATGACATGCAGATGACATTTGATTCAAGCGTGTTGGTTAAGGGTTGCATCTAAAAGTTGCAGGGTGGTAGATCTCGAGGACCGAACTTAGGCATCCCTGCTTTAGTCAAACAAACAGGTATAAATGACTGATCTCTTCTGCTGTAATAACTGGACATTAAATACAAATTTGTTATTTCATCTACAGCTGGATGTGGACATGAAACACAAAATCTGCAACTGATAGAAGAGAATTAATAAAAGAAGTTTCACACAACCGGCTGTCTGGCTCTTATTGTCCTTTACACCGATCATTTATATATTCTATACATATTTATGAGGTTAAAGCTGCTCTTTGTGCTGAAAGAGAAGATGAGAAGCCATCCTGAGAGGCTGAAACCAGTCTGTTTCACAGGTCATTCATTTGGGGTCTTTAAATCATTAAATGCTTTCCTGAAGCACCTGAGAGGATTAGCAAATCCCACATGCTGATGCACGAACTGTGTCAGCAACATTACGTTCATTTAGTGGTAAGGGACACTTAAGAACCTGCTCAGGGTGTACCCTGCCTCTCACCTTCTAAAATTAAGGGTTAGGCTCCAGCTTCCCCGTGACGCTTAATAGACGAAGCGCTAGATAATGGAAGAATGGAACACTTAGGAGAGGGAGGTCAGTGTTTCAATGTGTGGTCGGAGGGTGACCACTCCTTATGCTTCATCAGTCACAACTGATTCCTGTGTGTGTGTACATATATATATATATATATATATATATATATAATACTATGTATTATTGTCTATATATTGTTCTGTATTATATTATTATATTCTATGTGTTATACTTTAGTCTGTAATGCTTGTTTTTAATAGTTTATAGTCTGGAACCCGGGAAGACTAGCTGACATCTTTGATCATTTTAATAAAACAAATAAACAATTAAACAAACTCCTTTATATATTGTTGTTTATTACTATACAAAATTAAAGGAAACTCTTTGCCTTGTGAGGTTTTTTTTTCCAATTTTTTGTTAAATCCAATGGTTTTATGCAGAAAATGTGCATAAAGCTTATGAAAATGCAGCATGTCAGTATTTATTCCCTTAAAAAAACATTACAGCTGAGGCTGATCTGGACAAGACAAACAGAAACTGATGACCTGATGATAATGGAACCATAAATCAAAATGATTCAAGGATTTCTGTGTAATTCCCCGAGATAATGGGGGCATTTACAAAAGGTTCATCAAAGTGCTCCACATGTTTGTCTTCTGTCTCTCCTTTCACCATCAGAAGGGGAAAAAAGTAAGAATTCATGGCTCGTAGTAAATTATTCATCTTTCTGAACGGTGGGAAAGAAGAAGAGAGCTGCAGATTTAAGCTTGAAGATTTGAGCTGTTTGATCTTTCTGAGTCACTTTCTGTTAAACCCAAAGGATTCTCAGGGCCTCAGCTTTATGTGAAATAAAAATGTGTTTGTGCACACTCACCGGCTCCATCCTCGATGATTCAGCTCCCAACTACTCTGCACTTTGGAGGGATTAACTGAGGCATGTGGCAGACAAACACTGTCTGTACGAGCAGAGAATCCACATTTATCACCCTGAAGGACGACATCACGTGTTCTGTGAGTCTGTGGTTAGAAATAACAATTTATGTTTTTTTCTCTCTTTCAAGGTTGAAATGTACCTCTTTAAAAAGAAGTACATAATCATCAAAATGTTAATCCTCAGTTATGATGAATGCCACTTTTCAATATAATGTAATTGAGTGGAGAGGACTTGTGAACAAGCAGAAGTTCATAATGCAAAATGTTCTGTTAAAATTGTTTTGGTGGCCTTAATGCATCTTATTAGGCTGAAGAGTTGAGGTCGCTTTTGCTCCCATTTTATACACAATCCTCCTGCACCATGACTTTGTGGTTTTAACTGCACCCAATAAACCTTGAGGAAAAATAATCAAAGAAAAACATTTTCTTAGCCCATTTCCACATTTCAAGTTCTCAGCATTTAACATGTTTTAATAAACTACTGTCTAACACATGCAGTATGTTTTCATGAAAATCTTAGACTTATTTACTCAGAGTTTGAAGTTATGGGTAAGAATGTGGATCTGCATTATATCAACATGCTACTGCACCCCATGCTACAGCTGTGGCAGGGTGTGTTACACATCTACTTTCAGATGATGCTGAGCTTCAAATGCAGCTCAGAGGTCAGTAACTCGATCCGGTCTATGAACAAAACCTGTTTTCAGTTAAATTTTCTTTTATTTATTTTCTTATCTTTGCTAATGTTTTCAAAAGATTAGAAACAATAATGAATCACTACAACTATGACGTTGCTAAATCTTCTTTAACATGATGGGATGTAAATGAGGACACAAATGCAAAATTCACCGGCAAGAGGAAGGCAGTCAAAACCAAATGACTTTGTTTTACAAAGAACCTGGTGAACCAACAGCTTAGCAAAACCCAAACATATGCAGTTGACTTCATCCAGAAAACAGAAGTTTAGATGAGGATCTGTCATGATTCCCTAGAAAGGAAGTCATCCAGAACATGAAATCTTCTAAAACAACGAGTATCTCAAGAACAACAGAACAAAATAAAATCATGAACACAGCAATTCCAACCTGAACATAAGAAAAGTTAAGGAAAACAAACTGAAAAACAAGGGTGAAACAGGAATTTTACAAGAACAAAACCAGAATCTGTAAAAATTTATAAGAAAAAGACTAAATCCTGATCAGTTATCATTTAATAAGCTGTTGGATCCACCTAAAACAAAGTGTTCAGACTCACTCAACCTTAGCTTATTAGAAATACTTCCCAATAAATAACAATCAATTATTTCCTTCATTATCTCTTAACTAGCAGAATTTAGTTATAGAATAACCATTAATTGATAGCACTGAGTTCCTCATTTGTTCTCACAATGTTACACCCTTTATTGTGAATCATTATTAATAATAAATAAATAGATAGAATAAACAGCCATAAGTTTTGAATAAATTCTCTGATCAGTCAGTCATGCTGCCATGTCTAGGGCGTGTTGTCCGTCGGACTGATGTCCAGAGTCCACTCCCTTCAACCCAGGAAGAAAGAAAATCCCTGCTGGGCCACAGCTAAAGCCTCCAGCACCATAGACAATGGAGCAGGGCTTTGCAGAGGGTCGCTGCAAACTGCTGACTGTCCACTACAGCTAATACGCTCCCATTCTGTCTTATCTCATGGGTGTTGCCCTTCTCTCACAAACACACAGTCACGAACACACACACATGTATTAATATCATCTTGGTTTTCCAGTCTGTGTTGGTTTACAGAGGAAAAGAAACTGCATTTGTCAATGTGCAAAAAAACTAATGAGACCTGCACGTCTCTGTCAATGTTCTGACTCTTTTCAATCCGTCCGTCCATCCATCCATCCATCCATCCATCCATCCATCCATCCATCCATCCATCCATCTCTCAACCCCAGGAGCTCCCCTCCCTCTTTTTCTCTTACTATCCATCTATCTGGTATCCATGCTGACAGTGTAGCTCACAGTCTCTGTCGGGCCTAAACAGTCAAAGCGACCCCCGGATCGCCTCCAACACCCACCTGCCTCCCCCAGCTCTGCTGCAGAGCTCTCCCAGCCCCACAGCCTGCGTGTTGGCAGCCCCATTGGTGCGTTTCCTCCTTTGGCTTCCTGCTGTGGACCATGTGTGAGTGTCTGCGTGGGATATTCAGAGTCACCTGGACGCCTTCCTCCAATGCAGGTCAGGATGAATCACTATTACTCTGCTGTATTTCTCCCTCAAATATCTTTGGCACTCTGTGATCTACCACTGGTTAAACTTCAAGAGTGACTGGGTTCAGATTTAGATAATTTTATTTAGAGGTTTATGGAGCACAAGTGGATTAAAAGCTTTGTTAATCAAGACTTTTAAGCTTAAACTGCTGTTTTTCTCTGAATCTAATTAATAGATAGAGCAATATATGAAAAAGAACAGCTTCAACCTCCTGCTGTACCAACATTTCAAACTTTTTGAATTCACTCCCACATGTAGCTGTTTCCATGTAAGGATCAAAATTCCATGATTAGGCTTAGATGTGAAAGATACAGCCCCAGTTCTAAAAGACTGGGACATTAAATGTTAATAGAAAAACGCAAAGATTTGCAAATCTCATAAACTAATATTTTATTAACTATATACAGAGAACAACATCATGCTGAATGTGATCCTTTTTACTGTTTTAAGAAAGAAATTGGCTGAGCTTGAGTTGAATGGAATTTAGGATGCTAGCTTCCTGGCAGTCCTGGGTCTTCTTTGTCATATTTTGTGTTTTACAATGCGTCAAATGTTTTTGGCTGATGAAATGTCTCGGCTGCAGGCAGGCCAGTGCTCCACCTAGACTCTTCTGCTTTAAAGCCACGTTATATTGTAGTAGAAGGATTTTGTGGTTTAGCACCCTGAGAAAGACGCCATCTGGATGGGAGCAGATGTTGCATTTGGTAAAAGATGCAGGGTTTTGAACTGAGGTGATATTAATGCAGCACCATTTCTGAATCTCCCTCCACATGAAAACACAGAGAAATAGTTTGTACAACTTTTTAACAGGTGACGTCACAGTTTGTTGCCCTTCGATGTAACATGAAGAACTTGGTCAACTTGGTCAAATGCCACATTAATTTCTTAAACATACACATTTCTCTCACCATTTTTCAGTGAAAACAGTTTTGTTGTCCATCTTTTCCCATTAACATCCGTCTGGTTCAAAACTGGTAATATTGGCATCAGGGGTGGGAATCTTTCTGCACATCATGATTTGATTTGATTACAATTCAAATGGCCGCAATGTGATTATAAAGAGGCAGAGAGAGGTACATTTGTAGGTGGACCAAAGCTTCAGAGTTCATTTGTGCATTCACACCTCCCCAAATGCACCAAACTTTCCAAGCAAACCAAGTAGCCAATAGAAGCAGAAGAAATACAACATGCTAACTTTTCATGCAGAGGTTGCCAGTCAGATTTCATGCTCATCCGTCATCTCTGTTGTGTGCACATAGACGGTCCGGACGCCACACTTCCACAGTTTTGAGTTCTGCCTTTTGTGTTCCTCAACATTATGTTATTAATTAAAAGTTAAATAAAACTTTTATTGAAACTTTTTTGTAACATTTGGATATTGAGCCAAAAATCTTCCACATCCGCATGTGATGCATCCAAAAAAAACGAATGTTTCTCCGCCTCTAGTTCGCATCAAGTTCTGTGTTGCTGGAGGACTGTTTTATGTTGCAGTGTACTCTGTAACATGTTCCAGTATGACCATCATAGTTGGCTTGTTACTGTACTTTATGTGAAAAGATGGCTGCTAGCAAGATTAGCACCAGAACTATCTCTGCTAAGTTACAGTTTGGTGCATGTTTTTGATGAGAAACCAAGGCAATGGAAGCACATTCTATGATGCTGCAGCCCAAAACAGCTGAATCGTGTGAAAATCTTTTCTTGGAACTGTGTTTTCCAAAATGCTCAGTGTCAATGCCCAAAACGATATTTGCATTAGGAGCTCACATAGAAAAATCCCTGCTTATACCTGAGCATTGATAAGCTGAAGGGTGCATCTCCTCATTTGTCAGGAGGAGTTCAAATTTTGGGTCATCTGACCTCAGAACATTATTCATTTTGCCTCAGACCATTTTGCAGTAGCTTTGGCTCAGAGAAGATGGCAATGTTTCTGGATCATACTCACATCTGGCTTCTTCTTTGTATGATAGAGCTTTAACCTGCATTTCAGTGCTTTCAGTGATTTCTGGAAGTGTTCGTGAGACCATGCAGTGATTTCCAGTAGAGAATTATGTTTGCTTTAAATTAGTGCTGTCTGAAGACTCAAAGGTCAAAATTATCCCGTAATCCTTTTGGACCGTAGATGCAGCTTCTCTTTTACAGATATCATGTTCTGTAGATCATGGGCTAAAGTCTGAAACTTTATGTTGAGATTTGGCTGTCAAAACTAACAAGTCAATGGTAATAACAAATTTATGTAACTAATTGCGTTAAAATTTTTAAAGCATTTAACACATGCGCAGCATCCATCATTTATGAAAGCAAGACACAGAGATTTCTAAAGGTGAGCTGGCTCACTCTATGGATGGATTTGAGGGTGTCACACATGTGGGGGAAGAGATGTTTTTACATCCACACTTTTCCTGTATTTAAAAAGAAAAAACTTTTGACATAGTTTGCACAAATGTTACTTTTCCAGTGTCGTGCCATAAAGTGACCTTCTGCCAGAAACTGATTAGATGGTACTAGTATGGTACCAGCTGGTCAGTAAACTTTATGATAAAGCTCTTGAATAGCACGCAACCGATCGTCTCTGTAGCTGTACAGCGCATCGTGGCAGCCTCCTCCTCTCCCTCCTCTTCTGTTATGAATCATGACGGCTGTCGTTGATCAGCTGATCGGCTTTTCTGTCGCTAGTACCTTTTCTCTTGTTGTGTTTGTTAATCATTCAGCTGAGAAGGAGGAAACTAGTGGTTCATGGTTCACACCGGCACATATTTACCCAAAAGTAATGGTTTTGGACGCACTAGCAAAAGTAGGCTAAATTTATCAGTCTCATGTTAATCAGACCCAAATCACTGTCACATGAAGCTGAAGAAATAAACGTGTTGATAACAGCCTGTTTCAGTTAGATATTGTTTGCCTTTATTTTCTATAACTTTTCATTATTAATGGTGTCTGCTCGTGACACAGCTGTAAAATCTACTAGTCTTCGGACAGTCATGCACACATCTACGAAGATAGATCAAGTTCAGATATCTAGTGAGAGTGAAACAGCAAAAAGAAGCAAGGAGATGTCTTCTCTAAATCATTGCTGTATTCCAGATGTTGGAAACATGGGTATGCTCATTTAGGGACGATAAATGTGGTGACAAATTATGAGCAGGTTCTGATATATAAATCAGAGCAGGACCCTTCTCTGATAAAGTAGCTGACAGGTGGTAGGAAGGATTAATACTTCTGTTGTGCAGGGGCGGGTCTGGAAAGGTTTAGACGGGGGGCCAGGCAGGGGCGCTGACCAGGAAAAGGTTGGCACAAATGAGATATATTTTAAAAAGTCTTGATTTTTATGTAATATTGAACTGATTATTACAACTAAAGTGACCATCTAATGTAAAAATATGAAGAAAAACCCAAGTGAGCTTTGGTTCTTTCTGTTGATACACTGCAGTAAAAATAGGCAGATTTCAGTCATAGAATGTTGATTAATGATTAATCATGTTTAATTTGTAAGCTGTGATTAATCTAATTAAATATTTTAATAATTTAACAGCCCTAGTTGAGATATATTGCTCAACATAGAATTATAAATTATAAAATTACTCCACAGTTTGTAAACGTTGGTTTAACAGACTGATGAGTCATTTTTGATTCAAGGGATTTTGCCTCTCCAAGGTGCTCTTTTCATACCCACTCACGTTACTAACCTGTTGTAAAAGAACCTGCTTAGTTCAAAATGTCCCTTCACCATTTAAAAAAAATAAGAAATACATAGCTTACATTGGGTAACTGAGCCTATCACTTCCATCCTCAGGTCAGTCTGGTTTGTGGAAGGAAGTCTGCGCTGTGGCACTGATAAGGAATTTTAGTTCATGTTCAGTTGATCTACTGTTGCGGATGACTGTACTTCTCTGAATGAGAGTGGGATGAAAATCTGCTTCCACTGTGAGTGTGAGTGTGTGTGTGCAAGACAGCATTTTACATAATGTTGCTCTCTCTGCAGCCAAGTGTAATAAAACAAAGCTTTATCAGATCTGGTGGGTATTTTATGCTATGCTATTTTAAAACTCTTCTGAGTCTGCTTTGTGACGCTTACTGTTAGCATTGCCCATTCAAAAATCAAGTCCATAGATTCCTTTGTCACCTTCAATTATACCTGTACCTCCCAGAGGACACATGTCACTGCACCAAGAAAAGGAATGGTGATGCACTATGTTCTACATTCAGACTAGTTCACTGCTTTGGTATCACCCCACATGGAAGGACAGAGGATAAGTAGCATGTACACCCAGGTGTTGTGTTTCCGTTGAAGCCAAGCCAAGCTGGAGCTGATTAAAGCCTCCATCTGAGGCATTTTACAGGGATTTTAATGTCATTTAAACACTGTCCCATTGATCTGAAGAGCCAGATGTTAGCACGGTTTTTGACCAGATAAAAAAACGGCTATGATTTGGGTTTTTGGCTTTATGCTCAAGTGTAGAATGCAGGTTTCCAGCTCTGTCAGATGGCAGCAAAGCAACGATCATGTTTTGACTTATGGTTATGGTGGTTATACTGTTGATTGGAATCACTTGAAGCAATATGATGTATAATTTTGGATGACCATCTCTAGCCAATTAGAAATGAACATTTTCTGTACCCATAGTAGGTATAAAACTGGAGTTTATAACCTCTGGAGAATTGGAGCAATTTCAGTTTTAGGAATGTTTTACTTTAATACACACTCACAGTTGGGTTTCCATCACTGCAGAGGACCTTGCTTTCACTTCTGTAGCTTCCTACACTAATACACTACACTTTTTTCTCTTTTTATTGGATAATCTGAACCTTAATTGCAATGTCCTTTGCTCGTAAACTAAACAAGCTGTTAAGAGTTTTTTGTTTTGTTTCTTCTGTATTTTAAAGAAAGTTGTCACAAAATGTGATTGTGTAAACAGATTCAGGTTCCCACAACATGAGCAACACCTGCTCTGCACACTCATACACACACACAGTCTGCTCCAGTTTCCTGGCCTATTTAAGTGCTGACCAGGGGCATAGCTGTGGTCTGGTGAGACCTCATGCCTTCTGCCACGCCTAACTCCTCCTCACCCCTCCTCACCCCTCCCTCCTCAGCCCTCTGTTTGCTCTCCAGCATCTTTCTCCTGTGCATCTTGTCTTCTAAAATAAATCAGAATTCTTTAAGACAAGACAACAAAAAAGTCACCAAAAGAAATTTGTTACCACTGAGGTGACGTGACTCCCCAGCCTGCCTCCTCCTCCATCCCTCCCCTGTCTGGCCCAGCCCTTGTTTCAGGTCCCAGGCCTCCCCCGTTTCTAAATCCTGGCTTTGTGTATGAGCTGGAATAAACAATGACCGTGATAGCTGACACAGTGTTGGCTGCCTGATCTGCGTTGACAGCATCTCCAACAGCCCCACCTCCGCCAGAGCTGTTGGCTGGATGATGCTAGCTGGGTCAGTAGGAGGGGGTTTAAAAAGCCTCTAGATCTGAATAGAGCCTTAAAGATCCCACACGCTGGAAAATGGAAAACCTCATGAGGTTTTCTAGTAATTTGGTTAATTAGCTTGTGCTCACTTGTGCTCAGGTTGGTGATGAGAGCGGGAAACATGGAAATGAACGTATGGAAGAGACACGGGGATGGAGATCCAATTAATTAAAATACTTGTTTATTTTTGTCTTTTTGTCAGAGGTCAAAGTATGTGTTGCATGTGGAGGATCTACACGTCATGCTACTTGATAAAAAAAACAGGATACACCTGTGTTTCCTTGCTCTGAGCTCTTACAGGCCCCTCCTCTCTCCTCACTTAGGCCTGGTACATACATAACGATTTTTTTAATCTTATGAGATTTTTTATCTGATCGAGACCTCACATGTGAAGATAAAAAAATCAGTTTTGATCGTATTGTGTGTGGTGTGCTGCAATAATGTGATCACAGAACAACACACACATGACGAAGCTGTCCCGCAACTCATCTACCATCTAGTCCTCCAAGCCGGACAAACATTGAAATGTAGAAGAAGAAACATAGTAACAATCGGAAAACACACAGCCTGGAAGGGGATACATAGGACGAGGGAATGATGGTGGTCTTGGGACTATTGTTAACAGAAAAAGCCAGAAGTGAAAAAAATAACAGACTGGAGACGGCGTGAGCACGGACTTTATTTACTTCCTTGTTCCCCAGCCAGCTCGCTCCTCAGAAATCGACTCTGAAATATTGAACATGTTCAATATTCCCGATTGTTGGCTACGACCCATTTCCGAGCGAAATATCGGCACAAATCTGCTCATAACACACCACAGACCAAATGATGATTGTACAGGGAAATCTCACATTGATCAGGCGCTTGCCGTCCGAGGTCGGGAAGAAGCAAAATAAGGACAAAAACAGTCCAACAATCATTATGTGTGTACCAGGCTTTACTGTCCCTTCTGCCATTAAGGGATCAGAAGGTCCTCTTTGATGGGGAAGAGGAACAGTTTCTTGGTCATAGGACAAGAGAGGGTGCAAGGTAAGTACCATTTAGCCTGATGAAATGGTGCAGAGAGGAGGTAGAGAGTAAGTAAAAAGCAGTTGCACCACAATTGAGTCTATGCAGTAGATTTTAAATATCAGTTTGTTAAAAAAAAAAAAAAAAAGACTTTTTTTATTTTATCATTTTAACATGCTTCAATTAATAATTAGTATTTAATTAATTAGTAATTAATAACTGACTCACCCGAAGGTGAAGCCTGTATTCTAAGTAGATTTTTTTAATATACAAATAAAAATAAATTCTAAACTTAATCCGTCTATCCATCCATCCATCCATCCATCCATCCATCCATCCATCCATCCATCCATCCATCCATCCATCCATCCATCCATCCATTTTCTATATCACTTGGTCTAATTCGGGTCACGGGGAAGCTGGAGTCTTTGTTTGCCATTATTTCTGCAGCAAATCAGACTCACCAAACTGTATAAAACAAAGTCTGAATATTCATTTTCATGTCATATACTTTTAAATTTGGCTAACTGATGTCAATGGAGAAATAATACCCTGTGGAATAAATCATTTTAGAGTCTGGATGACAAAAAAAAAAAAAAAAAAAGAAGAAGCAGCATATATATTTAGTAAAATCCTCGATCTGTCATCCTTTGTCATCCTCCCTGTTTTGGCTGCAGCAGCTTGAAGTGTGTAACTGATTGATGAGGTTTGTCCGTCTGTTTTACATAAACAGGGACATACTCAGCATAGGAAAATCTAGGAGGGAAATATGTACAGGCTTAAACATACGCAGGCAGGTACACACTGCCATGCTCAAGAAAACATGCATTCATGAGCAAACACGCACACATAACAGCTGCTACCCTTAAAATACACTGAACTATTTTAAATCAAGATCAAAGGTCTGCTGTTCCTATTTTCAGCTACTTGAGATAAAAATAGCTTCTCTGCAACATCAGTTGATTGAAAATTCATCCAGACATTTACTGGAAGATGGCCGCATAACATTAGATCCTGTTATCTCTTTTATTTTGGCTCCACTGGAACATCGTAATCAAAACACAGCATGCACCTGCACATTTCTATCAGACTGAATACACTTCGCATTTTTGGAAATGGTCCCACAGGCCCACTTGCACATTAAGAGGTCAGAACAGCAGCACAATGTGCAAGCTCAGGAGTTGGATGGTAGATGAAGAGGAGCATTATCCAAAGTAGGACTGACCTTTGATCCGTGATTTTAAAGCCTGCATGTTTTATAAATGATATATCATTAACTCAGTATTGCTGATGTAGCAAAACTGGTCAGAATCAGTTTAAGATCCAGCTGATAATTTTGCTGGTTAGCTGCAAAAGATCTCAAATAAATAAAAATTAGTTCCCATTTCTAGGTTTTATTGTTAGGAAACTGTTTTTATTTTGTTTAATTTTGGGTTTTTATAGAAACAAGCAGGAATACTTCACAGTTTGTGTTGAGATCTTCAGCAGGTGCTGGTTGGACAGAGATCCAGAAGTTCCTGCTTATACTGACTGCTTACTATGTCACAAACTTTCTTATCTTCTTCTCCTCCCTTCTTTATTGTAGTAGTGCAGCTCCGCCTCTTACTGCCCTAATATGGGGGCATCTGTCTGCCCTCTGACCAATCAGGAAGCTGGATACGTCCCTCCTAGAGATGCCATGATCCTGGGCCAGGCCTGAGGTTTCAGTGAGGGGAGCAACAGGCTGGCTGGTGACAGAGGGCAAAGGCTTCAGACAGACAGAGGGGGAAGAAATCTTTTTTTTTTTTTTAAGAAATACCAACAACAAGTAACAGAAAGCAGCTTAGTGACAGGAGGTGAATGTGAGACACGGGAAAAGAGAAATTGAAGTTGTGCTGCTGCAGGTGGAGGTCTGTCACCTTTGAGCTGCTGGAGGAGCTCCGCTGAGGCTGAAAGTTAAAGGTAGGCTGGCTGGAAGTGGTTTAATAAAGTCTCTTTGCTGATGGCACAGAGCTGCCTGAGAGCTTTCTGCTGCTGCTTCTGGAAAATTAGCTGTAGGTGGTGAAATGTTCATGACTGGTGCAGAGTAGAGACAGTAGGTGGCCTTTTTTATGACAGATTAAGGCAACTGATAGCTCACTTAATGCAGCAGCATTAAAGCATCTTCTGAGGCAGCACTATTGATGCTTTGCATCTGTGTTTTGTGTCTGAATAAATTCTCTTTAAATCAGTCAGAAAACTTGTTTAATTTTCTGAAATGATGCTTTAAGTGCTGGCAGCTGAGGCGTTACTGAGAGCTGTGCAAGATAGTTTATGGAGTAGCCTGCAGACTCCACATTGCTGACTTTGGAGAGTGTAACAATAGAGCGCTGTTAAAACGCAAAGACAGTTTTAGTAAGACAGCTGCAGCTTGTGTTTATTCCAGCATGCCAGTTGCTGGTTGCAAACACTTGAGTATTCACTGAGGTTTATGGCAGCTACTTGAGGCCTGACATGTTTCTATGCTGCAAGTTTATTGGAGCGGTTTGTAGTGATGCCTGTGTCAAATAAACCTTGAAAATAAACTGCAGTATTTATCAGAACTGAGCCAGATGGATGGTGTCTCTGGACATCATGTAAATAAAAGTTACTTAATTTTATATATTTTTAAAGTGTAAATGAGCCACAAATAATCCACTACCAGTAAACCACACAATCATTTTTTTTCTTTCTGAATCACGACTTGGGCCAGCTCTGAAACCATTGATAGGTGTTTCTGCTGCCTTTCTGGGCTGCTGGTGGCTGGACGCGCTCATTTCAAATAGCCCCTGTCTTAATGTTACACACCAGCGACAGCTGCAGTGTGATGGTCACAGGATCCAGCTCTTCCCTCGGCCTGGTATGTATGATGACCCAAAGTGGGTACAGAGGTACTGGAGCTAAAACGCACCCTCTCTGTGATGGAAGATGACTAACACATGCATGGCACTTACATAATGAATGCAGTAGTAATTTCTGGGAAGCAGAGATTCAGAATAATCTGAAAGAAAGTTTGCAGAAAGACAGCACTTCATGCTTCATGAAACAGCAATTTCCACTTATGAGGTGAAATGATTTCAACATTGACTTGATTGTTTAGTTTTGTTTGTTTTTTTTCTTTCATATTATTTGTGTGTTTTGATGCAGGATTGTTAAAATGTGCTGAGGCCACCTCTCATTTATTTATCTTGCCAAAACAACAGGAAATAGGTGCAGTGATTTATTAAAAAGTGTAAAAACATGTATGGGAATAAAGGTGTATAAAACAAAAACTGAGTTTACATAATTCTAAGTTTAAAGTGAATATTTGGACTGAACTGGAGTCCAAAACCCTCTTACACAAGTTTTCTTGTCATTACCTTCAGGGACAGTTCTCCAGGCTTCGTTAAGGACTTTCCAAAGCTCTTCTTTGGATGTTTCTGCCTTTTGTTCTGTTCTCTGTCCAGATGATCCCACACTGCTTCAGTTATGTTGAGGTTCCGTGGAGGAATCATCACTCCATCAGACCTTGTGTCATCTGGCATACATCAGCCTTTTTCTCCCTGTTTCTTAAAAATAGCTTCTTAATAGCCTCCCTTCCATTTCTGATGAGGCTTTGACGAATCAACTGAAGCACCAGATGCATCTTTTAGCAAAGACCTGGTTCAGTTCTTTGCTGGAGACACTGCTTCAGATCTGTTGTAGATCATGTTTTCGTCCTGAAACTTTTTCTCTTGTCCTTAACTTTTCCAGTTTCCTCAAATTTTGAAGGACACACTTGTTCATCGCTTGAGTTGGGGACCTTTTTTGTGCTTGAGTGACTCATAGTTCAGTGTTAATTTATTTAACACAGAACAGAGCTGGACTGAAATGAGGGAAAAAACACTCGGATTCTGAGCCAACAGTTCCTAATTATATAAACTCATCTTACAGTGAGACCCTGAAGAGGCCAAACATTTCCTGTAATGTGTTTTTTAGAGCATATTTCTTATATTTCATGGAGTGTTTCAAGAATATATTGTGAGTTTATAGAAAAATTAATCTTGTCTGCAGATTATCATATGTGTCTTTTTGAAGTTGCTTGTTGTTTGGGGACATGATAGGAAAAAGATAAAGAATCAGGTATAATTTGTGTATCTATGAACGAAGAGTAAATTCCACAAAAAATAAGATGATGGATGACGATGGTATCAGTTTCCTGGCGACATATGTGGTGGTGGTACTGGGTGAGGTCAGTTTTAGTCCACAATTTACAGGGTCAAGTGGTGTCAAGAGTTGATTGGGCGGTTTAGGAGGGAGACCTCATGAGGAAACACCGCCTGACGTAGGTCAGAGCATCAACTTCCCTCAGAGAGCTGAGAGGTTTCTAAAGGAAGGAACAGTCATGTAAACCAGCAGTTTAGATGCAAATGCTATTAAATATTTAACAAACTGTTAAATTGGTTTATTTCCTTGTTGAATTGTTAGATATATTTTACACCCTGTGGCTGTATCTTATCAAATCAAATGACAAATGTTGTGTGTGTCTCTCAGTGAGATGTGAATCTGTCAAATATATCTCTGTTTCCTGTTTACATTGAAGCATTTCCTGGCCAGAGGCAAACGCCTGCGGGTGTGTCTTGTTTTGTCCATCTGATGTCTCAGATAGGAAAGGAAACACCCTGGGATCTATCTCAGTAATCTTGAATCGTTTGGAAATTATGAGGCTTATGGCTGCTTTTATCTGAACAGCCTCACAGCGGCAACGCCTTCAAAATGTGGAGCTCCGCCGGGCCTGGAGGGGTCGGAGCCCTGCAGCATCAGCGCTGGTACCACGGAGCTCATCCAGCTTCCTTGATTCACACAGTGATAAATTACAGTGAGATGTGAGATGCAAATGTAAAGTGCTTGAACATGCAGACTCTGAAAGGGCAAATGATCTTTTCCTTAACTTAAGATGTGGTTTAGAGAAACGTTGCTGTTGTTTATGCCTACTTAGCAGATGAGAGACAAAAGGATGGAAGACAGCCATGTTCAACTTTCAGGGGGTCACTAAGTACAAGATTTTCCTCCAGATTTACCCCGACTCGTCTAATTGTCAGGCAGACAGTTTTTATTTATGTTATTTATGATCCGAGTGATTCATCAAAGGAGAACAGGTGTCATGTTTTTACCAAATTCTCTTAGTTTCCTGAATCCAAGCATTTCCATCATGCTTGTATTCCTCTTCTAAGGTCATGCCTTGTCTTAATGTTTGTTTGTTTGTTTGTTTGTTTGTTTGTTTGTTTGTTTGTTTGATGCAAACAATAAAAACAGGACATGATACATAGGAGGGAAAACATGTAGAAAATAAGGACAACACCACTAGCAGAGCAGTGTGTTGTGGTGTGCATGTAAATATGTTGTCTGATGTGTGCATAACTCCATTCAAAGTTAAATATAACAGCGAGAAGAAAGAAAAAGAGATATATACAATAATCGTGAAATTACTTGGCTGCAACCTTGCATTCACTATGATAATATTAGCAATGTTATCAATGGCAATTTTAAGATAATATTAGCCGTTTATTTATTCATTTATTTATTTTCCCGCTATGCCATCTCCTGATCTCTTATTGACTGTAATTCCTCAACTCTCTGCAACAGATTATCTAACATGTTAGATATCTGGACTGACCCTCGGACTTGTTCATGAGCTTCAGAGATAACATCTTTAAATTGTTCTGATCTGAATCCAGTGTCTGCAGCATGAAAACAAAGTTTACAAATCCTGCATTTAGACACTCGGAGGAATTCTGAAATACAATAATTATTATTCTTATTAACAGACTACAGATTAACAACAGAGATTTACATCCCTACCTTCTCTTAATGAAAACTGTAAGAGTATAAGCCTTTAACAGTGAGTAAATGATACTGATGTTACTGTAGCTGTTCTAAAAGCTCTCAGCAGCAGGTGTACCACAGAAATAAAGCACAATATATTCTCTAACCACTGTAGTGGAAGTACGAGGAAGTACGAGGCCACCGCTGTAGTAAATTATGATTATCAGTGCAGGGGTTCAGGAAAGCAGACGTTCATCCAGAGGCACCATTTTAACCTCCTACTTAAGACCTCGTTGCTTGTCGGTAAGGCGTGTGCTCGTGATGCAGCAGCTGGTGCATCATCTTCACCACCAGTCACTTTGTAAGAAAGTATTCAGAATTTCTGAAATTATATGTAAAAAAAATAGCTTTTTGCTACTGACTGAGTTGGATAACCTCACTTACCGAAAAAGAAAAAAATAGTCTTTTTCATTCAATTAATCCAACCACCTTTATCTGATATGTTAAGTTTGGGTAAACTGACTCTACTCGACTCTTTACTTAGATAAATATATGTTAGTGTCAGGCTGAATCTTTGGTGCATTTTTATTTAAAGTTTATTTCCCTGCAGCAGCCCTCTGCTTCAAGTTGTAAATCAGGCCTGACTCCAGATCCCCTAAAAAGGAACCAGAGATGCTGATTTTAAAGATCTGCTGTTTTTCTGGATGTGTTTACAGTAATCCTCATGTCTGGAATAGAAACAGTCCTAAAATTAGATCTAAAAACTTGTGTTATCTGCTCCGGCTGCCACCAATTGTGAAAAAGTGCTGCGGTATTTCCTGCGTGTGAAGTCTTACGCAAGCGCGAGAGGAGAAAACATATTTTTGTCTGCATCTGGCCTCCGCTGATAATACTCGAGTCTAGAAATAAATCCCAAACACATCCTCAGCTGTCCGTCATGTGCTGCAAGGTGTTATGTTAGAGAAATGTTATCGGCTTTTTAAAGCACAGATTGGTGCTTGTTTTCTTTGGGTGGACACCTCATGTCCAGCCAGCACTGAGCCAACTATAACATCATTAGCTGGTACATCTCTAGTGGACTTACAGCGGCTTCAGGACAGGATCAGAGCGGCTGAGTCGCTTTCATTGTGCTCTAAAAACGGGACAACAACTAGTGTTCAACTCTCATCACGGCATCACATTCCCCAAACCAGTCGGTCACAGGTTGACATGACAACCTGCACAAGACAAAATGATGCTGCCTTCATTGACTGCACTTTTGTATATGTGTTCATTATGATGAATAAAGATATAGATGCTGTACTGCCACAGAACGCAAAAAGACAGCTTTATGTATGTTTTGTACTTATTTTCTGTGGCGTGGTCTAAGGTAAACTGAAATTTACGAGAGCAGAGGATGCAGAAGTGTCCTGCAGAAAGTCAACTGCCTATTGTGTGTGGAATTAAAGTTAGTGGAGAAAGTTATGAGGAAGAGTAGCTGAGTAAAATCATATATAACATGTTAGCTGTGTTTTTTTGTTTTTTTGTCATTTCAAAATGTGTTAAACTTCTAGCCAGACAAAGTAAGACTGACATTACTCAGAAATTCCCACAACACTGGTTTCAGGAACTGATGTAAAGGGCATTTTTATTGTATTTTGCTACCCAGACCAGTGAACTGCACTGCATGGTTTGTTTTCCTGATCCAAGGTATTTGATTCTAATGATGGATAAATCCTGCAGCCTGTCAAACTCGCCAGAAACCATTTAATGATGCATTAATTTGAACAAAGATTTTTAAGCAGGAAGATATATAAACATACAGAGCAGTGGGTCCACGGGATGTGTTGCAGAAAGGTTAAGATATGTTAATTTTTTTATAAATAAACTTGGTTACTTTGCTAATATCATTCTATGTCTGTATCTGTACCCCTGCATTCTTCTTTTCATTTTCAGCACCGAGCCAGAACATAGTTTAGCTGACCCTCACCGGCAAAAATGCATCACTATTCAGTTCAATTCAGGTTTCTTTGTATAGCCCAGCACTAATTCATAACAATAATTTCAAGACACTTTACTGACACAATACAGTTCAATACAAGTCATTCAAGTCCAAACTGTTACCCATTTAACATGATACGAAAACCATGATATTAAAGTCCCACTTTGTATTGGCCTTTTCATTTGTAACTTTATGAAATTTTCACATCGACAGATTACACACACCTTTTTATGCCTTAATTAAAACATCTAAGCCATAGCCATTTTACAGTTATGAGCAGCCTCAAAATGTCCAAAACGTTTTAAAATGTACAATTATTTAGTAAAATAGATGTGTTTTAATGGGCTTTATAACAGTTGGGGTGAGACTTTGAACTTAACCCAATCCTACATCTACACTCATCTGCCCTTGAGACAATCTTTGTGGTGTTTTCCTACATTCAGATCAAGATTGTGGGTAGGGCTGGGCGATATGGCCTAAAAATCAAATCTCAGATTTTTCTTTTTTTTTAACCAAATCCGATTTCGGAGCTAAGTCTGCTGCTAACTAACTATGTAAAAAAAATCCAGATTTTCTTAAAAATAAATCTCCAGAAATGGAAAATTCAATTTATCGATTTTATCGATTAATCACCCAGCCCTAATTGTGGGACACTTTTTATTGTTTGGCTGTGAGGCAAGTGGAAGCACAGCAACTACAACTCCTCTAAAAAAGAAAAGGCACAACAACTGATCATTGGCACAAAAAGCTGGAAACAAAACTAAATGCTGCAGAGGAGGCAGAGAAGTTTCTGAAAACTGGCAGCAGTGGAGTTGAGTTCTGTTGTACGTAGACAGCCAAATATTTACAAGGACGTCTATTTAAAGAGACAAGTTAGAGACATTTGTGAGTCATTCTTTGCATTGTCAGATGGATTGTTTTAGAAAGTAATGATAAACATTGTTCAGTCAGGTTATGTATGAAGACTCAGAGCTGCAGACAGAAAGCAGGGTTCACTAACTGACACATCTAAAGAGAAATCCTGCAGGGATGATGTCTCCTGGTGTACGTACATCAACATTTCTTGAAAAAAAAAATAAGAAAGAAAAATCTGCATGATGATGAAACTGGAAAAAAGCTTTTTTGGGGAAAAGAAGCTGTCAGGCTCTGTTTAAGCTGCCTTTCTGCTCTGAGGCTTCACTAACAATCCCACACACCATAAGAAACCTACTGGAGACGACTTAATCCAGCTCCTGTTAGGCAGCCTACAGATGTCTGACAGCACCAGCTCGTCTTCAGGTTCAGAGCTAATTAGACTTTAAAGCATTGTGCACCAAGAGGAAGGAGGATTAATCCTATTCTAGGAATGTGTAAAAACACCTGATGCCTTTTATTTTTTTGTTGTTTGGCACTTTGGAACACAGCATAGCATGGTGTGTGTTCATCAGTGCAGTCAGAATGTAAACAAGCAAAAACACCACACACTCTTCTGGCCGATTATGTGAGAAAATTCACTTTTCTGCTGATCTGTGTCACTGCAGAAACACACACATCTTGAGACACACACACAGACTTCTGTAGAGTCTCTACAGAGCTGCATCCTGGTTCACAGTCCTGCCACGTTTAAATTAAACCTGGACTATTAGATAAGGCAAAAATATATGACAGAAACTCATGGGTGACAAATTTTCAGGTCCTTTTTTAATTTCTTTTCCTCTCTTTGCATCAGTGTGGTATCAGAGTGAAAACAGCAGACGGGAGAGGAAGAGAGGAAGAGGAGGGTTGTATATGCATGCTCACTAGAGTAATAATAAGGGAGCTTACAATAAATTACCAGAGAGCTCACAGTAGCACACACAAACTGATTTCTGGACAAGCAATTTAATTGTCAAATATCTAAATTCCTCCTGCATCTACTGCTACTGATTCATCTTTTAGGTTCAGTAAGCTCAACAGTCATGCATTGAACTGTTGTTAAAACGGAGGGAAAAGGCAGCAGTAAGTCCTGGGTGGCAGACCGGCTCGATTAACCCTGGACTTTAGTCGGTCCTGTCCCATGTCGCAGTTTTAGCATGCTAACATTAAGGTCAGGTTTCTTGTTTATACTGTATGGGTGATGTTTTTCCAGCCTTACAGGTTTATTTTAACAATAGTGGCTTTCGGTGCTGAGCTACTAACAGGTGTATTCAAATATGTTAAGAAAATCAGACAATCCAACATCTGAATTAAATGTCTAAATAGACTTATTAACTCTGGTGTACAGCAAATGCAGCATGAGTTGAACTTGCAGTTTTTGAATTTCTAGTGACTTTAGACATAAAAATGTAGGTTTAAGAGCACATAAAAGAGGTTTTTTTTTACTTCACATCTCCTTCTAAAATAGCTCATTTGGATGTTTCCACCTTTTTGTTCTGTTCTCTGTCCAGATGATCCCACACTGCTTCAGTAATGTTGAGGTCTGAGTTCTGGGGAGGATTCATCCCTCCATCTGACCTGTTGCCACTGATCTTCAGTCCAGTTCTTGAGTCATATGACATACCTCGGCTTTTTCTCCCTGTTTTCCTTAAGAGTGGCTTCTTGACAGCCATCCCTTCATGGAGACCATTTCTGCTGAGGCTTATCTCTGGTCTTGTGTCAAGTCTTTGATTGATTTATTCCTATTTCTTCAGAAATCACTATTCAGTGCATCCGAAAGGGCCCTCAGAAAGCCTGGAGGACTTTTCCTTAAGCCCATTTTAAAATTAAAGTCTGGTAAAACTGAGGGTTGTCTCAGGACTTTTGCTCAGCTCTGTAACTAAAAACTCGTTTAACCAGCATGCACTCATACTTCACTACTCTGCACCTGTATGGAGTATGCCGGAGGTTGAAGGTCCATGCTGTTTGGAGCAGCCATCAGGCTTGTGGAGGCCTGCAGATGTGACTTTGGTCTATAAAAGGACTGGTCTGTGTGGCATTTCAAATCTTCACCTCCTCCTTTGCCATCACTCCATTCCCCAGCTCCGCCCAGGGAGTGCCACCTCCTCCACCTGCTGCTGCCCGTCTGCAGCACGGAGCTGCAGTTTAGAGCTGCAGTCAGGTGCAAACCTATCTAAACGTAACCACAACTGATAATTATTAACTCTGAGTTTGACTTCACAACTCAAAACTGAGATTAAAAGAAATTGTACTTTTTTATGCTTTGATAATGAACCATGTTCAGATATAAACTGAGCAGGATCATCCACCACATTCCTGTCACTGTTGTTTCTGCTCCAGCTTCATGAAACACGGCAGTAACTGCAGCTTACAGGCCAGCAGTGCAGCTCTGGGAAGGCTGCACCTGTTTCTGCTGCTCTACCTGATAAAATGTCAGTCACTCAGCACGAAAATAATAATCAGAGAGCCTGTACGTCAACACAATCAGTTGGACATCTCTGTTTAATGAGTACAGTACGTCTGCTCTTACTCCACATCTGAAGGCACAAATATGCTATTAATGAAATAAAAACAAACATTTCAGGAGGTTAAAAAACATCTTGATCAGATGGTTTTTGTGTCTCTGTTCATGTCACGTAATCACGCTTCATAAAGTTTTATTTTCTGAAACTTGCTCTGTTCGCTCCTCTTTGAGCGACACACTGACGAGGAGGCAGCCGTGAATGTCTGCTATGTGTTCCTGTGACCTGCCGGACACCAGATACCTCCAGCCCACCCAAACAGGAACGGCATCCACACTGACCAAACACGCCTGAATACTCACACACAGATTGCTTTTCTCATTTGCACATACACAACGTGAAGCTCAGGCAGCTAAAAAAGCGATCACACGAAGAAGGCAGGACTGCTGGGAATGAGACTGCAGTGGGTTGGGAGTTTATGGAGCGCCAAGTGATTCCTGAGCGAATGTGGTGGAGCAGTGCTGCTAATGGATTGAAGGCAAACTACTGGGAAAGAGAAGCTTCTATACATTTATTAAACTCTAGTTAATTCACGGCTGCTCTGCTTTGTAAAATGTTAATAAAAAAGTTGCAGCTGTAACTAAATCAAAGGCGTTTGATAGAAAAATACGAAACATCGTTAAAAACTGTTTCTGTTGGTATCTAATCACTTTGCTGTTTTTTTTTCTATTAGAATGAGGCATTTGTATTTATTTGACGTGGATCCACATACATGGCAGCAGCCATATTTATGACGCACCATTTATCCTACAGTGTCTCTGAATGGACAAACAGCTCAGCCTTTGAAGTGAGAACCCTCAGCACCAGTTTTGTTTGAGAGGAGCTAGAGCACCGTTTGGGATACGAAACGCCTTAAAATGGCCAAAGAGGATGTTGAAGTATCTGCAGTGCAGTCATTGCTGCACCTGAGGCCACTGGATCCACGCACAGATGAAAATGTGTTTTTCTGGAAGAATTTTGGCCAGTGACGGCCACCGTCCCTTCACAGCTGTGCTTAGCATTTAAACTCATTTCTCATCTTTACCACTAGATGTCATTCATTTTTTTACACACTATACCTTCAAACTTTAGATCCAGACTGTGCTGTTTAATCTTTGCATCCAGTTTGCATAATTTCTGAGTTTGAAGCTCTCTGTGGGGACTAAATGATGGCGGCAGGATATCTGATTTGTGTGAAGATGGTGGTCAGCCTGGCAGCCTCACAAGTCTGAATGAAAGCATCTGGAAGAGAACCATAAAACCTGGTCAGCAGTCTAAAGTGCTTCACAGTGTCTGGTTGCATCAGTTACTGCACATAACTCAAGCTGGCCAAAACACAGCATGAAATTAGTATCGATGTTTACTGTGCTCATTAATACATGTGTAAAGGATCATAATGTTTACATTATTATTTTCTACGTTTTCTGAGTGGTTTTATTCTGAATGCATTTAGGCATCTGTATCTCTGCAGCATCTTCTACATCTTTTAAATCTCCTATTACAAATTCTGATGCATTTTTTTCCTGCATCACTTACTTTGTCACGATATCGACGCAACAGAAGAGCATCCATGTTGTATCACTGAAAGGTGGCTGCACAAGGCATCCTGCAGCTGATCAGCTGTGATGAACAATTCAACCAAAACATCTATAAAATGGCAAAAAAAAAAAAAGAGCAATCAGCATCATACATATTTTTTAGACCATATAAATGTAAACCTTTCTGTTTTCAGGTAGAATAAATGTATTGATATATATTCATGTAGGATTTACAAACAGATTAACATAAAATATAGACTTTGTTGATAAGTCTCTGTTTGTCTATACAAACAATTTCATTATTTATTAACAGTCTGAAGGGCTCTTTCCATGGCTGTTGGCACCATTAAAGAAAAGCGCTCTAAAGGTTTATTCTGCTTGTTAGGACCTTCAGTTGTATATGAGTGAGGGGAGAAGTTATGGAGATGGTTCAGGTTCGGGTAGCCGGTGCAGAGAAATGACTGAGACCACGGAAAGAATGTTAAGACTGCCAGAAGCTTCACGCTGACGGCCATGTCACTATATTAGACCCTTTAACTTCACAAGCTGAAGCCTGACATGAATACCTCATGTTACATCTTCTTAAGAATGTTGCTGGAGCTGATTACTGTCATATGACTCTGTTATGGTTTGATGGCATGTAAGTAGTGGCTGCTGTCCTCCATCATACGGACAGTTTTAAGTGGAATCAGATGTCGACAGAAAGGAAAAGCGGTGAGATTGTTTGATTTCCAAAAGGTGTGCTCATAGACGGATGATGCAAATTTAACTCTCCTTCCTTTAGCCACTAAAATGTAACATGGGGGTAAATCAGTCTTCATTGTCCTGTTTTTAAAGGAATATGGAGTTATTTCACAGTTGTATTTAACCAATATTTATATACTTTAGTCTGCAGGACATGGCTTTTCACTCCAGTTCTTTAAGATTCTTATATTTACCAAACTTAATTATGAACAAACTAAAACTGTCCCATAATCTTGTTAAAGTGAGTCTTTTTTCTGTTTTAGACTCTGACAGAGACCAAGAGGACAGCCATGTTTTCAGCCAGACCAGAGATCCATCTGTAAGTAAACTTGTTTTACTGATACAGATACGCAACCTCATGAGATTCAATGATAATAACTGTCACTACTCAAGGAGAGCTAATCATAACATCACCACTATTTTAGGCTGTGAGCTCAACATTTGTACCAGAAATATGTGACTGGTGCCCGAGGTCACACGTGTTGGGACAGAATGTTTTTACAAGATTTACTATGCAGGAGTTCATGAAACAAATAAGGGAAGGAGATATGGGAGGCTGGAGTATGACATGCTTCCTGCAGAAAGAGGACAAGAGGTAAAACAACCTCCATTCAGTTTAGGTTAAAGAAAGAAAAGAGTCATTCGAAATGCAAGTGGGTTCATATTTAAACAAAAAAAAGTTTAAGGAAAAATAAATTGCTCCAACAAGATCTGCAGATACTGAACAAGTTAAAATTGTGAATATATATATATATATTATATAGATAGATAGATAGATAGATAGATAGATAGATAGATCGATATGCTTCATCGTTTTTTTTTTGTTTGTTTTATCCTTTTTTTAATCCTTTATGGATGGCTGCATCCAGATTTAGTGGAACATAGAGGAAGCTTGACTAGCATACATAGTTAGAGGCTCACTACCTCCACATTGTTTTATTTATGCAAAGAATCATCTCTTGGCTTTACGCTCACATACAGTGTGTTCAAACACTGGACTTGAAAGATTCCTATAATTTTCCTCTGCAGAGCAGCTTCCAGCACAACATCAAAAACAACCAGCAAAATATTCACATCACGGTGCAGATGTACTTTAGATTTTCACGCTGGAGTCTCTGATGGCAGAGCTGCTCTGCATGCAGATCAGAGTATTAATGGTCCAGTTTAAGGGTAAAACACTGAAAACCTTATGTCTTGTGGGCAGGTGAAAGACAAAAGGCGGTCGCCCCCCTCTGCCAGATCCCCCTCTGCCCCACAGCACAACCTTCACCACAGCGGCACCACAGACGAACAGGAGAGCCCCGAGAGAGTGGTGAGACACAGCAACGACTGGAGGAACCCAGTCATACCTCCAAGGATGTTAAAGTGATGCTTTTGATTATAACTGCATGTGCAGCCAATTTCCTTCACTGTATTTGGACCATAAAGAGTAATTTTTTTTTTATGAAAATGGATCTCAACTATCTGGTTGCATTCATGCAAAGTTTACATTCTTTTATAAGCTTCATTGTCTATCAGATATATTTGGAAACCTGGGACTATGACTGACCCCTGAGCCACCAGGCCCGGACAAACTGCAGCACAATAGCCCCGGTCTGATCTGCTGAGGTCACTGTCCGCCACATAAACAAGCCCTCATTTCTCCCGGCTCAGCAGAAATGTCAGTCGTGGCCTTTTCATGAAGCAGCAGGTGACCTGCCTGCTGCTCAATGCAAAGTCCTCAACAAAATGTCTGAATGAGGCAGATCTGAAACCAGCTGCAGGTGTCGGGACTGTTGTAAACATATTTTCCCTCATTCACGGACAGCTATGTCAGGGGATTTTATGGGGTGGGAAAAAAACTATTGGCTGCTGGTTAAAGTAAAACGGGGACCTCTGCTGGTTTTAAACAGTTTTAAATTATTTTTAACAGGCTTCCTGCTGCAGCAAGGTTATTATAATACTCCAGTTTAATATTCTCATGTGGCTAAATAGTTTTAAGTAATGAACATTAAACTAATTTACATCAGAACGTCACAAGGTGAGTTTATTTCTTCTCTGAAAATGATGCAGTTTCACTCCTAAATTGTTCTTTGTCAAATTTAGCCAAGTAGTTGATCATAAATCTTTCTGACAGAATCAGCAATAAAAATAAGCTTCTTTTATTTGATTGTTTTTACCCATAATTCAACAACACTTACAGGTACAGAAGAAGAAGCTCCATGCAGAGCTGAAGCAGGTGCTGAGTCAGAAGAGAAGTCATCTGAAAGAGTCGACCTGCCAACTGGCCCAACCAGAGATGGACTCGGAGCTGACGGATGAACAGACGGTAAGCAGGAACCCGACTCATCGTGTTGGTCATTTTTCAGGATCAATGGGTGTGAAAGGAGCTGCATACATGATACACCATGCAGCACTAAATTAACATTTTTTTCTTTATGAGGCATGTGGGAGTTATTTCTGTGATCAGTCGCTGTAAAGTCAATCTCACCCAAGAGTAGGTGACCTTCTGTCCAACCTACATGATAGACTGGATTTAGAAGTAAAGTGTAAATAACTTGTGCTCTTATTCAAGCAACTGGAAAAAGAAAGTACTGGGAAAACAAGCTCTTCATAGTTGGGGAAAAACTTCAGACTAAAATCAAGTTAAATAATCTGCACATTCAGTCAGATCATTGAACTTGGTAAGATTTTCTGAAATATGAAAACATCTTTTAGACAAGTGAGAAATATATTAAGACAACTCGAAAACACTTGTTTCAAGTTCTTTTATTAAGTAAAAAGAAACTCAAAATGATCCTGTTAATGCTTCTTTCAATGTTTCTTCCTCGTTTTGAAAGAAAATATCTTAAAACAAGAGCAACTAAACAAGACGATTCTTCTGAATTCAAGAAGCAACCCTGTGAACAGCCTCTCCAACCACCAAACATCCATATACCTGAACGGAGAAAAGATCTTTCCAAAAGCCAGACTGATCATGATGGACGAAGGTTGAACCAAGTGTACATGCCTTTTATTTCTTACTAAATCCTAAAATTGGTTACTCTACATGCATATCTTTCAACCCAATTTTAGCTCTGAGAACTTTTTCCAAGACCTCCCAGTAACACACAGTGCAAAAATGAGCCCTCTCATGACAAGGTAAAAACACTAAACTTTAGGAGACTCAGACTAAAATGAAATGAAATAATCTGCCAGTGCAGTGAAATAACCGAACTTGGTAAGTTTTAATGAAATAGGAAAAAATATCTAGACTTTAGACAAGTGAGACATATATTAAAACAAGTGGTGAAACACTCATTCAAAGTATTCTATTAACTAAAGAAAACCCTTGAAACTAGCCTGGTAATGCTTCTTTCAGAGTTTGAAGAAAAGATCTCCAAACGAGAGCAATTATACAAGAATTGAGGATGATACTGGGTCAGTGGTTTAGGTGGTAGAGCAGGCTGTCCAGTAACTGGATGGTTGGTGGTGATTAATAATCTGCCAGACTCTGTTCTTTCCTCGTATATCACTCTCAAAACATGATCAAAATTTAGTTGTAAGACTTGTTTAGCCAATTTTTGCAGTGAGTGTGACAAAACGTTGCAGTAGTTGTGTGTTTGTGTGCGTCAGAGTGTGGATGAAGGCTCTAAGTTGGTGGAAATTGTGGTGGAGACGGAAGCTGAGGCTGGAGCCAGCGGCTACAGTGTGACCGGTGGAGGACAGCGAGGGATCTTCGTTAAAGACGTCCTCAAAGACTCTCCAGCTGCTAAACACCTCAGTCTTCAACAAGGTAGATTCATTTAGGATTCACCTCTAGCAAGATGCTCTGTCCAGTATAGGTGGATTAGTTGGTAAAAACCCAAATTTTTACACATCTTTTTCTCAAGAGCTACACACATTATATGTTTCTTTAATAAACCTTCAATTCCTAAAATGAAAGGAAGTGGATGATCCTACTTTCAGTCAAGGGGGGCCCTTTACCAAGACAAACCCTGTTTGTCATCACTTCCTGTTTGAGTTTAGGTAATAACATTACAGAAGACCAAAAAACATGCATGCCAGGTGTTATTAAATTGACTTAAGGAGTGTAAGCATGCACGCTCGTTAATCTTGTTTTTGCCCGAGTTTGCCCTGTGATGGACTGGTCCTCCATCCAGGGTGTACCCCACCACTTGCCTAATGGCCAGGGGTAATATAGGCTCCTGCTTCCTTTGAAAATGATTAGATGATTGTGTTTACAAGTTTACAAGTTGTTGTTTTAAATGTAAAACGTACAATGAAAGAGCTGGACTATAACAAGCAAATACAGTAATGTAAATGTACACATACATATTCACTTCCATTAGAAGCATTAGAAGAAAACCAATTCTTTAAGTGTTAAAAATGTAGTTATTTGATGACTACTTAGATTACGTTGATGATTACTTAAAATTGTCTTAAAATTACTTGAACATAGCTATTGGTTCTCAGAGTTTATGACATCATCCTCTCAGGATGAAGGTTACCACCCATATAAACTGAGTACATCCAGACTGAGGTTGATTTTTACAGGATTTACAGCTGCAAACCTTCATTTCTAATTTCCTCTGTGTGAAGGTGACCAGCTGCTGAGCGCTAAGGTCTACTTTGACAACGTGAGGTATGAAGACGCTCTGAAGATCCTTCAGTGTGCAGAGCCATATAAGGTCAGCTTCCAGCTGAAGAGGACCATCCCTGGAGCCGAGGTCAGCATGCGGCCTAGAGTCCCTAGTGCTGAGGTCAAAGGTCCCAAAGCAAAGGTGGCCAAAATGGTAATCCATCACTTCTGCATTTTTAGAATTATTAATACCTGAAAGCCAGATCTGTTTGACGATCACAGAATGACTCTAAGTTAAAGGTGATGGTTCCAGTTCCAGTCGCTTAAAAAAAATCCTTAAAGTTCCAGTAAACAATAATTTAAAACTGCAGCAATTATTTTCCATGTTAAAATAAAGCAGAGTATTGTTGTTCATGGTCCTATATGAACATCATACCTGCTCATAAACTCTTTGATTTGAGATATGAGATGCTCACACATATATGTTATGCATCTAGGTTTGACTGTGCAAAAACATGTTCCTTAGTTAAAAATACTCCTACATGAGTCCATATTGCCTTTTTTTAATTCAAATATAGGGGCTTATTAACCATTTCTTGGGCTCCAAGTAAGGTTTCAGTTTCAGTTTTGGATCCTGATTGTTTTCTAGTAAGACTCTGCTGCTCAAAGCTTTTGAATAGGGATAAATTAACCTGGTCTGTGTAAGTTGTAAGTGAATCTGTGCACTACAACACATCCTAAATTAAGATTAAAAGCCTTGATTGTCATTGTAAACTTAACTAAATTTTGTTGCCGACAGTCATTGTAGCAGCATCAGCAGTTAAAAGATAAGAAGAAGATAAAGAAATAAAAGTAATGTGACTAACTAAATGACTTTGCATGCATGTGTTGCAGAGTCTGAAAGGCACCAAGACGTTTAAGACCCAGAAGAGAAGAGGTGGTCGTTTTGGTCTGAAGAGGCTGAAAGAGAAGCGCAGAGAAGAGCTGGTGATGGAAGGCTCGCCCCCCAGGCTAGAGACGGGTGATGTGGACGTGGAGTTTTCACTCCCTAAATTCAAACAGAGAAAGGGTGGGAAGTTCGAAGTAGAAGGAGTCGGAGGAGCAGCAGCTGTGGGGAAGGTGAAGAGGAGGATCAGGTGGGGATTAATTGTGATTATTTTCGAGCTGATCCAAAAAGGTCAAATCCATCTAAGATGTGTACAAATTAGGATTTTTTTCTCCTTCCCAGAATATCCAACGTAACATGACATTTTTTGGTCTATAACTAATGTTTTTGTTTGTGCCAGGTTTCCACGCATGAAAACAAAGAGTTACACTGGAGCAGAAACGGGACAACGTGAGGAAGATCTGACTCCATCTGAATTATCCGGAGCTAAAGTGAAAACTAAAGGAAAAGGACACAAGTTTGGAATCATGTTTCCAAAGGCCAAACACTCAAAGCCAGGTTCTGCTTCAGAAACTGGATCTGCGGAGCTGAAGCCACCAGGAGTGAACATCCAGCCACCGTCTGTGGAGTTCAGTTTGTCTGGTGATAAAGACACAGATGTTGGGAAGAGAGGTTCAAAGTTTAGCCCTCCTGATGTGGAGTTTGCATTCCCTTCAGGAAAAGCAGAGGCATCTTTGCCCACCATGAAGGGAACAGCAGAAATCAAAGCTCCTAAAGTGGACATCAAAGGAGGAGGTGAAGGGAAAATTAATGTAGATGTAGGAAAAGGAGATGCCAAGCTCAGAATGCCAAAGCTGAAACTACCGAAGGTTCGACTTTCACGTCATTCAGATGAGATTGATGGTGACATCAAGGCAAAAGCTGAGGGAATGAAGATGCCTCATGCTGACATAAAAACTCCTGAAGCAGAAATGAGAGGAGATGTGGAGATTGGTCTTCCAAAAGCACACGTCACAACACCAAAAATGGAAAGTGATCTGTCCGGAAAAGCTCCATCTATTCAACTTCCATCAGTTGATATTTCTTTACCAAAAGTGAAAGGAAAGTTTAACACAGATTCCTCACGCCCAGAGTATGAAGGTGCTGCGAAGGCAGGAGTCAACATGCCTGCCATCGACATCTCCGGGCCAGATGTTGACTTGGATTTCAGCGTAGGACAGAGAATTCCAGATGAGGTGGAGGGCACTTTTAAAGGGCCCAAAATCACCATGCCAAAGGTTGATATCTCCTTACCAAAGATGGGAACTCCTGATGTGGATATTGAGAGTCCAGAAGGTGTAGGGAAATCCAGCCTTCCTTCTGTTTATATCTTGCTCCCAAAGGTGAAAAATGATGGTAGAGATGTGGATATGGACTACTATGTTGGTGGAGATGGAAAATTTAAAATGCCCGATTTTGACATAACTCTCCCAAAAATGAATACATCGGAGGGAGAAGTGAAAGGTGATTTCAAGTTGCCCAATGTAGACCTGCATCTTTCTAAAGGAGAAGCAGGAATGACGGATAAGGAAGGAGGAAGTTTTAAGTTACCATCATTTGACATTTCACTCCCAAAAATGAAGACAGGTGAAGTAGAAGTTGATACCAGAGGACTTGAAGTGAAAGGCGGTAAATTTGAAATGCCTGAAATTGATATTTCTCTACCCAAAGGCAAAATGAAGGGAGACATTGAAGTGGAAGGACATGCTGGGAAGGGAGGCAAATTCAAGTTGCCCACTTTTGATGTATCTCTGCCAAAGGTAAAACAACCGGAGGGTTACATAGAAGGCCCTGAGTTTGAGTGTGGAGGTGAAATCCATATGCCCTCTGCTGATATATCCCTGCCAAAAGTAAAGACAGAGGGCAAGATTGAAATAGAGGCTCCATCTGCAAAAGGAGGGAAGTTCAAAATGCCTTCACTTAACGTTAAACTCCCCAAAATAGAAACATCTGGAGCTGAAGCTGACTTCCAAGGACCTCAGATTAAAGGAGAGAAAATTGAACTACCATCAGCAGGCATTTCTGTGCCAATAACTCAGGGTGAAATTGCAGCTGAAGGTAAAGTAAAGAATGGCAAATCCTTTAGCATGCCCTCTGTAGACATCTCCCTCCCAAAAATGAAGCTTCCAGAAGGAAATGTTAAGCTAGAAGGCCCTGAACTCGAGGGAGCAAAATTCAACATGCCTTCTCTTGACATCTCTCTTCCTACAATGAAATCATCTGATGGGGAGGTAGAGATCGAAGGTCCTGAGGTCAAAGGAGGAAAGTTCCAGTTGCCTTCTTTAGACGTTTCACTACCACAAGTTAAAAGTCAGGGAGGAGACATTGATATCAAAGGTCCTGAGTTCAGAGTGAAATCCCCAGAGGCAAATTTAGACTTAAAAGGAAGTGAGATTAAAGGAGGGAAAATGAACATGCCCACGATTGACATCTCTCTTCCAAAAGGAAAATCAGAGGGCAAGATGGAAATTGAAGGACCCTCAGCAAAAGAGAGTAAGTTAAAGATGCCTTCGTTTGATGTGTCCCTTCCAAAGATGAAGATGCCAGGGGGAAATATTGGCTCTGGGGGACCTTCAGCTGACATCTCTCTTCCAAAGGGTAAAGCAGAGGTTGACATAGAAACTAAAAAGAAAGGAGGACATTTTCATATGCCCTCTGTTGATGTTTCTCTCCCAAAAATGAAGTCAAAGCATGTTGACATTAAGGTTGAAGGGCCTGAAATTAAAGGTGGGGGAATAAAACCGCCAAATATTGACATCTCACCTCCTCAAGGGACATTCAACGCTGATATCACAGTTGATGGTAAAGGAAAAGGAGGTGAATTTGATCTTCCATCTGTAGATATGAACTTACGTGGAGTAAAATTCCCAGAAAGAGAAGTGAATTTTCAAGGTCCCAAAGTCAAAGGTGGAAAGTTTGATATGCCAAAGATCAACCTTACATTTCCAAAAGGAAATGGAAAGGGAGATATTGATATTGACATACACTCTGGAAAAGATGGAAATATTGAAATACCATCAGGACAAGTCCAAGCTGGCGTCAATGTTGAAGGACCTGAGGGAAAAATGGGAAAATTCAAAATGCCCAAATTTGATATTGGTTTTCCAAAACTGAACCTGCCAGAGGGCGATGTCAAAGTTGATGGTCCAGAGATTAAAGGAAGAATGGAAATGCCAGCTGTTGCGATTTCCTCTCCAAAAGGAAAAATAGAGGCTGATGTTGATACTGATGGTCATGAGGTTAAAGGACCCAAATTCCACATGCCTGGAATCAACATTAATCTACCTAAAATAAAATCGAAGGAAGTGAGTGCTGATATTAAAGGACCAGAAGGGGAAAGGTTTGACATGCCATCAGTGGATGTTTCAGTGCCTAAAATAAAACCTCCTGTGGTAGATGTCAGTTTGGAGGGTCCAGATGTTAAAGGAGACATTGATATTTCACTTCCAAAAGCAAAAGGTGACTTTGGCATCAACATTGAAGGTCCTGAAGGAAAAGGAGGAAAGATAAAGATACCAAAATTTGACATTTCATTACCAAAAGTAAACTTTCCCGAAGGAGATGTTAAATTAAAAGGGCCTGACCTGAAGGGTAAAAAGATTGAGCTACCAGACATAGATCTTTCAGTTCCAAAAGGAAAAGTTGAGGGAGGGATTGAAATTGATGGGCATGGTAGTAGAGGAGGGAAGTTCCATATACCTTCTGTCGATTTCTCTCTACCTAAAATGAAAGCTAAAGGACCAGAGGTCAACATCAAGAGTCCTGAGCTCAAAGAAGCAAAAATCAACAGCCCAGACATTGACATTTCACTTCCCAAAGGAAAGGCAGAAGTTGACATCAATGTTGAAGGTCCCGAGATAAAAGGGGGAAAATTTAAAATGCCCAAATTTGATATTTCCCTGCCAAAGACAAAGATGCCAGAAGGCAATGTGGAAACACCAGATGTTGATATTTCACTATCAAAAGGAAAGCTAAAAGGAGAAGTTGATGTTGACAGTAGTACCAATACAGGAGGGAAGTTTCATGTGCCCTCCTTTGACATCTCTCTACCTAAGATGAAAACAAAGGGAGCTGATGTTGACATTGAAGGGCCAGAATTTAAAAGTGGCATTACTCTACCAGAAGGAAAAATTGAAGGTGACCTAAATATTTCTGGCCCTGCTCTTAAAGGAGGAAAGTTTAACCTTCCACCTTTTGACATTTCATTTCCAAAGGGAAAAGCTGAAGGTGACATTGACATTGAATCACCTGAGGTGAAGGGCAGTAAGCTTAAAATGCCAACATTTGATGTGTCTTTGCCCAAGGTGACTCTTCCAGAGGGTGGTCTGAAACTTAAAGGTCCAGACCTCAAAGGAGGGAAGATTGAGATGCCAGATACTGACATATCCTTACCCAAAGGAACAGCAGGGGGAGAGACTGAAACAGGACAAGCTGTCAGAGGAGGCAAGTTCCACGTCCCATCTATTGACATTAATCTCCCTAAAATGAAAGCAAAAGGACCAGAGATCAATGTTGAGGGTTCTGAAGTTAAAGGTGGAAAACTAAACATGCCATCCCTTGATGTTTCCCTGCCCAAAGTAAAAGCTCCTGACTTCAGCGTAAGTCTTGAGGGTCCTGAGGTTGACATCAATGTTGAAGGTCCTGAAGTGAAAGGAGGAAAATTCAAAATGCCTAAATTCAATGTTTCTTTACCAAAAGTATGTCTCCCAAAAATGGATACCAATGTGAAAGGGCCTGAAGTCAAAGGAAAGATTGAAATGCCAACTGCTGATATTTCCCTCCCAAAAGCAAAGACTGATGTGGATATTGAAGTGGACTGTGGTAAAGGAAGTAAGTTTCACATGCCCTCATTGGATATCTCTCTTCCTAAAATCAAAGCAAAGGGAGTGGATGTTGATATTCATGGGCCTGAACTCAGAGGTGATGTTTCCATCCCCAAAGTAAAGTCTCCAGAAGTAGATATCAGTCTCAAGGGCCCTGAGGTTGCAGGAGGGAATATTGACTTGCCAAATGTTGATATTTCACTTCCCAAGGGAAAAGTTGAGGGTGACTTAAATTTTAAGGGTCCTGAGCTGAAGGGTGAGAAGTTTAAATTACCAAAGTTTGATGTGTCTTTACCAAAGATGAGTCTCCCAGAAGGTGACATCAAAATACAAGGCCCAGACATCAAGGCAGGTAAGATTGAGATGCCAGATATTGATATTTCACTCCCAAAAGGAAAAGCTCAAGGAAACATTGAACTTGAAGGATATGCTGGGAAAGGAGGAAAATTCAATATGCCAACACTTGATATTTCTCTTTCTAAATTTAAAGCCAAGGGCTCAGAGATAGATATTAAAGGTCCTCAACTTCAGGGTGGCAAAATCAACATGCCTGGTGTTGATCTTTCACTTCCAAAAGGAAAAGTTGATGTTGACCTCAGCAATGAAGGCCCAGACGTCAAAGGTGGAAAATGTAAAATGCCCAACATAGATGTTTCTCTTCCAAAGTGGAGTCTACCAGAGGGCAATGTCAAAGTTGAAGGACCAGATGTTGGAGGAAAGATAGAAATACCAACCAGTGAGATCTCACTCCCAGAAGGAAAAGTAAAGATGGATGTTGATATTGAGGGACATATGGGTAAAAGAGGCAAATTTCACATGCCGTCAATTGATATTTCTCTTCCTAAAATGAAGGTGAAGGGAGCCGATGTTAATGTTGATAGACCTGAACTTGAAAGTGACATTTCAGTTCCAGAAGGAAAATTTGAGGGTGACATTCACGTTGAATCACCTGAGTTAAAAGGAAGCAAACTTAAAATGCCAACACTTGATGTGTCTTTGCCCAAAGTGAATCTTCCAGAGGGTGATCTCAAACTTAAAGGTCCAAACCTCAAAGGAGGGAAGATTGAGATGCCAGATATTGACCTATCCCTTCCCAAAGCAAAAGCAGGAGGAGACATTAAAACTGGCAAAGGAGGCAAGTTCCACATGCCATCTATTGACATTAATCTACCTAAAATGAAAGCGAAAGGACCAGAGATCAGTGTTGCGGATCCTGAAGTTAAAGGCGGAAAACTAAACATGCCATCCCTTGATGTTTCCCTGCCCAAAATAAAATCTCCAGACTTCAGCGCAAGTCTTGAGGATCCTGACCTGGAAGGAAAAAAGGTTAAAATCCCAACTGTTGATGTTTCTGTTCCCCAAGAAACTGCTGAGTTTGGCATCGATGTTGAAGGTCCTGAAGTGAAAGGAGGAAAATTCAAAATGCCTAAATTCAATGTTTCTTTACCAAAAGTGGATCTCCCAAAGATGGATACCAATGTGAAAGGGCCTGAAGTCAAAGGAAAGATTAAAATGCCAACTGCTGATATTTCCCTCCCAAAAGCAAAGACTGATGTGGATATTGAAGTGGACAGTGGTAAAGGAAGTAAGTTTCACATGCCCTCATTGGATATCTCTCTTCCTAAAATCAAAGCAAAGGGAGTGGATGTTGATATTCATGGGCCTGAACTCAGAGGTGATGTTTCCATCCCCAAAGTAAAGTCTCCAGAAGTAGATATCAGTCTTAAGGGCCCTGAGGTTGCAGGAGGGAATATTGACTTGCCAAATGTTGATATTTCACTTCCCAAGGGAAAAGTTGAGGGTGACTTAAATTTTGAGGGTCCTGAGCTGAAGGGTGAGAAGTTTAAATTACCAAAGTTTGATGTGTCTTTACCAAAGATGAGTCTCCCAGAAGGTGACATCAAAATACAAGGCCCAGACATCAAGGTGGGTAAGATTGAGATGCCAGATATTGATATTTCACTCCCAAAAGGAAAAGTTCAAGGAAACATTGAACTTGAAGGACATGCTGGGAAAGGAGGAAAATTCCATATGCCAGAAATATCTCTTCCAAAGATGAAAGCAAAAGGACCACAAGTTGAAGTAGAAGGTACTGAAACTGGAAGTGGGAAAATCAACATGCCTGATGTTGATGTTTCACTTCTTGGGGGAAAAGCAGTCGCTGACCTGGATACCAAGGGTCTAGAAGTAAAAGGAGGCAAATTCAAAATACCCAAAGTTGGTATTTCAATTCCAAAGATTAACCTTCCAGAAGGTGACATCTCATTGGAAGGACCAAAGATGAAGGGGGGAAAGGTCACCATACCAGCTGTTAATATTTCACTTCCAGAAGGAAAGGTGGAAGGGGATATTAATATTGAAGGGTCTTCCAGAAAGGGAAAGTTTGAAGTGCCGAAAGATAAAGTTGATAAAAAAAGTGGAGGACTTCACATGCCAAGTATTGACATAAATCTGCCCAAATTTGACCTCAGCCTCTCCTCTGGAGTGAAAGACAAAGACCTCCAAGTGGAGACCATTGGCCCTGATGCATCAGGTGACTTAAAAATGTCAGGTCTCAAAGGAGATATCAGACCTGCCACATTGAAAATTACAGGTAAAGACATAGAGACAGGTGATGTGGAAGGTCCAGGTTCATCCATCAAACTTCCCACAATCAAACTGCCAACAGTTGACATCTCAGCACCAAAAGTGGACTTTGGCCTTAACAAACCAAAAGTTGATGATGTGGAAGTAGAGCTTCTGAAAGCAGAAGGGGGTAGACCTTCTTCAGGGGGTAGCTTTGATCTACCTGAAGTCTCCCTTAAAGTCCCTAGTTTCACTCTCCCCAGGTTTGGTGGAAAGTCAAAGAGTGGTGAATTAGAGATATCAGGACCAAAAGGAGATGCCACCCTCAATCTTCCACACATGGAAGGGGAGATTAGGGCACCATCAGTAGAGTTTGATGGAGATGGAAAAGTGAAGGTGAAAAAACCTAAAATCAAAATACCTTCATTTAGAATATCTAGAAAGGACACAGATGTATCAGTGTCTTGTCCTGATGTCGATGTCAAAACAAAAAAGGGAAAAGCTGACATTCCTAAATTGGACTTAAATGCTGAGAGCTCAGGCGACAAGACAAAACCCAAACTGAAATTCCCCAAGTTCAAGATATCATCACCAAAGGTTCAACTCCCAGAGGGAGAGGTTGATGCTAAAGTGGAAGCAAATGTGGAGGGGAAAGGTGGCTTCCATGCACCTGATGTCACTGTCAAACTACCAAAGTTTTCCATTGGGTCTAAAGAAAAAGAGTTAAGTAAGCCAAGTAGTGAAGTGGAAGGTAAGGCTAAAGTCAAAATGCCATCTGTGGAGCTGTCACTACCAGCAGCGAAAACACCAGAGACTGAGGTCCTTCTCCCCAAAGCAGAAGTGGATGTTTCAGAGGCTGATATTAAAGGTTATGAAGGAAACCTTAAAATTCCCAAGATGCCAATAATTGATGTTTTCATTCCCAAAATAGACCTGGATGTGTCCATGCCAAAAGGAAAGTCCCAAAAGATTGAGGGACCAGATGTGGAGGTAAAAGGAGGTGAAGGGAAATTCAAGATTCCTCAAATAACAATGCCAACGATAGATGTGTCCCTTCCAAAAGGTAAATCTGGGGATCTTCATGCACCAGAAGTTGAAGCAGATGTTGATGGAGGCAAATTTAAAATGCCATATGTCAAAATGCCAACTGTTGATATAAGCTTACCAAAAGGAAAAACGGGAAAAGTTGATCTTCCAGGTCTTGATATAGAACAAGATGGTGGCAAAATAAAAATGGCTGGTATCAAAATGCCTGAAATTGACATTAAAGGAAAGTCTGGGAAATTAGAAGGACCAGATGTTGAAATTGAAAGTGGAGGAAAGATAAAGATGCCACACATCAAAATGCCACGCGTTGACATCAGTCTTCCAAAATTGAAAACTACAGAGGTTGAGACTCATGGGTTGGATGCAAATGTTGATGAAAAAGGAACTAAATTCATAAAGCCCCATTTCAATATGCCTTCCATTGACATCAATCTTCCAAAAGCAAAGAATGAAGCCCCAGAAGTTGAAATGGAGGGAAGTACAGAGAGAAGGTTCAAAATGCCCAATATTGACATCTCTCTTCCAAAAGGAAAAATCAAAGGCACTGAATTATCTGAAATAGAGATGGATGCACAAGGAGGAGGAAAACTCAAAATGCCTTACATAAAAATGCCAGGTATTGATACTTCTCTGCCCAAAGGAAATACTGAAGGTCCAGAGATCGAAATCAAGGGAGAAGGTGGAAAATTCAAGATGCCACATGTTGTCATGCCCTCTGTTGACATCTCACTTCCGAAAGGAACGATTAAAGGTCCAGATGTAGAGATGGAGGGATGCTCTGATGGGAAATTCAAAATGCCTTCTTGGAAAATGCCAGATGTTGATATTTCTCTTCCCAAGGGAAAGACTGAAGGTCCACAGGTGGAGATCAAAGGAGAAAGAGGAAACTTTAAGAAGCCACACATCAGTATGCCTTCTGTCGACATTTCACTACCCAAAGGAAGAGTTGAATGTCCCAGTGCTGAAATAGGAGATGGAGGAGAGGAATCCAAAGCACCATATATGAAAATGCCATCAGTTGACGTTTCAGTGACCAAAGGGAAGTTTGAAAGTCCTGGTTTTGAAATGAAGGGAGATGTGGAAGGAAATTTCAGAATGCCTCATTTGAAAATCCCAAATGTCGACTTCTCTTTGCCCAAAGGAAAAGATGGTGCAGAGGTTGAAAATAAAGGAGAAGGGGAGAGATTTAAGATGCCACACATCAGTATGCCTTCAGTTGACATTTCATTACCTAAAGGAAAAACTGAAGGTCCAGAGTTAGAGATGGGAGATGTGGGAGGGAAATTCAAAATGCCTCATATGAAAATGCCAAATGTTAACATATCTCTACCTAAAGGAAAATCTGGACAAATAGAAGGAACAGAGCTGGAGATTGAGGGAGGCAAATTCAAAATGCCACATGTAGACATTTCTCTCCCAAAAGGAAAGACTGAAAGTTCCAACCCTGATATTCAGATTGAGGGAGGAAAGTTTAAGATGCCAAAAGTTGACATCACTCTTCCAAAAGGAAAAACTTCCATCAAAGGTCCAGAGGTGGATGTAAAGGGAGACAGAGGACAAATCAAAATGCCAAATGTTGACATATCTATCCCTACAGAAAAAGTAAATATTGACTTACCTCCACAGAAAATGGAAGCAGAGGGAGGAGTCATCAAACCTCCACATATAAAGATGCCAAAAGTTGATATTTCACTTCCTAAAGGTAAAACTAAAGATAAAGAAACCCCTTCTGTAGAGATGGAAGTCACAGGTCCAGATGTTAAACTCGGAAAAGGAGAGATGAACTTACCGAGTGTTGAAGTGAAAGGTAGACTTAAAGGACCACAAGGAGGCACTTCAGATGTGGACGCAGAAGCTGATTTGCACAGTGAAGGAGAGCATAGAGTTCTGAAACTAAAAATGCCAACAATAGACATCAAAAGTCCAAAAGCAGATCTGGAGCTTGATATAGGACTTCCCAGAGGAGAGGGGAAAAGGGACAAGAAAAAGGAAGAGCTACCTGCCGTGGATCTGAACACATCAGGAGCCAGCGGTAAAGTAAAGGGTCTGAAAGTCAAAGGAAAAAAATTCAAGATTGGAAAAGGAAAGAAAAAAACTGGTGGAGATGGATCAACAGAAGCAAAACCAGGCAGCGAAGAAGAATCAGGTGGCCAAGTCAAACATAATGGACATACAGATGACAAAAATCGGGTTAACATCCCAACACCTGAGGTTATGCTACCAAGTGTTGGTTTGAAAACAGGAACAGGAGGAGAGGGAGGTCACTCATCTTCCAGTGCAGAGATCAAAGTCCCCAGGATACCAGACATAGAGTTTGACATCGGTACATCACAAGATGAAGATGATGACCAAACAGAAAAAGACAAGAAAATCAAAATCCCCAAGTTTGGTGTCGCATTACCCTCCATCTCTTCTCCTGAGAGAAGGATGAATGTCTACGGGCCAGAAATTCAGTATGAGGGCCCGAAAATGCCCAAAGTAAAGAAAGCTGTGTTTGTCCTGGTAAATCCTCCCGAAGCAGATGAAGCTGCTGCAAACAAAGGCAACCAGAAGGAGGAAGCAAAAGCTGAAGCTGAGACAGAGGATGTCAAAGTGAAGATACCCAAAATCAAAATGAAGCCAAGTTTTGGTAAATCCAAAGACAAATCAGCTGCAGTGAGTGGAGAAAAAGAAGGAGAGGATGAGGAGAAGTCAAAGGGAGGGAAGATAAAAATGCCCAAAGTCTCATTTTCTTCTGGAAAATCAGGGTCGTTTGATGTTAGTGTCAAAGGCGACAGTCCGAGTTCAAGTCTCAACGGAGAAAAATATGCAAGTCCAACCAAGGGCTCAAAGGATGATAAAGGGACATTCAGCAGTAAAATCAAATTTCCAAAGGTCGAGTTAACCAGTCCATACGGCAAGATGGCTGCAGAGGAGGAGGTCACAGGAACAAGCACAAAAACTGGAAAGGATTCATCACCGAGAGTGGAGAGAGGAGACGTCAAAATCAAACCAGGCAAAGTGCTGGTTGCAGGCTCCACGACAGATTCCTCCAAGCATGTGGTGTCGTCTCATGCCAGGACAGAAATGCTGGACAGGGACAGCTCAGAGTCCCCTGATGTTTTTAGCACCGAGTTCAGTTCAACAAAGGTTCAGATGTGGGGCGAGATGGAGAGCATGAGCAGAGAGACTGAAGAAAGAGAGTCTTCTCCCTGGTTCAAGGTCCCAAAGCTCACACTGAAGCCTCACTCCTCAGGTAATGAGATTTATCATTCATAGAATTGTCCTTGCTATTATTTTTTATGTAATTACTAACATGTCATCTCCTGTTTTGTCTTTGCTACATCAGACTAAGTTTCTTTTCTCTCTTGATTCCTCCTCTCATTGTCTTCTCCTTTTCATGTCCTTTCCTTTTCTGCTCTCTTTGTTTCGCCCCCTTCTCCCCCCAGGCTTTCTCCAGATAACCCCGGAGGGCTCTCCTCAGGCCCAGCGGCGGGGCGAGGTGGGAGGCGAGGTCGACGTCTCGGGGTCTTTCTGTCTTCACACCTCCGGGCTCGACTTCGCCACCCAGAAAATGTCTGAGGAGCACCACACCTCCTCCACGGAGGAGGGAACTGTCACCATGGTGACCAAGACTACCAGAATCACCCGTCACCTGGTTACCAGTGAAACGCGAACAGGTGAATCTTCAACTACTTCAACAACAACCCGCCAGGTTTTGGACTTCGACTACTGAGGATGCTGTACTGATAACTTTAATGTGTTTTGATTTGTTTGTTGTATTTTATTTTGTTTGTGTGTTTTTTTGTTTTCATTCTGCTGAGGTTGCAGTGTTCTTGTAAACTCAGCCTTCAGTGTGGCAAACCTCCATTTAATAAGTCTAATTTTATATTCTAACCGGCTGTATCAACCAGCATTACTGTCATTATTACAGCAACAGAGTAATATATATAAACTTTTTTTTTATTTTACATGTTTTTGTTACTGTATTTTGAGTTTTGTTTTATTCAAATTATTTATCCAGTTTGGTTTTAAGAATTTCTTTTTGAATGTGAACATGTCAGGTTGCTTTATCATCTATTTATTCGTTTGTTTATTCGAGATTTGCTGGAGTTAGTTGCTTACATCACTATAATGGACTAGTTTATGATTTATAACATAGTACAGGCCACAGTAATACTTATGTAAATATATCCATATTATTTTTGGAGAAGTTTCCCTTCAATCCAAAATGTAATTATTTTCATATTCATCCAAGTCAGGAGGAGAAATAATATTTTTGTGTGAGCTTTTTGATATTCTAGCATATTCTAATTTTCTGCCATAGATTTATATGAAAGGCATTTAGCTGCTGTTGTTTCCCAGCACTGACACAGTGACAAGTTCTTTTTTTTCTGCTGTGGGGATCAAACCTGTGACCTTCTGGATGCAGATTGCTCTCAAACATTTTGGCCGACATGCTGCTAATCCATTACATTTTCATGTATTTGCTGTCTGAAAAGTTCACCACTGTATATTTTGTGGATGAATAGCTTCAGTTTCCAGATACACCAGAGTGCTGCTGTTATTTTTAAAGCTTGATTGCAAACTTGTGAATTTTAAAATATATGAAACATCAGCATCTGCCAGAAATTTGGGGGATCAAAATTGGAAAGTCTGCCGATTCTAGAAATGAAACCGCCAAATTTAGTTTCTGTAAGGCTGCTGCAATGAGACTAGTAAAGGAGTGGCGAGCCTTCATCATGTTCAAAAGCCAGATGAGTTACAAAACATTGATTAAAAAGGGAGAATCAAGACTTGATATCTTTTGATTGAAGTGCATCACATAAGCTGATGTTAAGTTAAACTACTTTGAAAAATATACACAAAATAATAAAGTATTTACATTAAGTGCATACACCCTTTAATTTTTTAAAAGTTATGTGTTTTAAAGTAAAAATGTCTTTGAGATGGAAGGAAAGAAGCATTGTGCTGCTGATTAGATATGTGCCCCTTTATTGACACATTAAATTTTCAAATGTAGAACTCATCGAGAACAACTTGTAACACGTTTGGCATAAAATGAAAAATGACTGTCTTGATTTTTTTTTCTTCTTCTTTTTTCTTCAAGTGGTTGTAAAACATTTCAGAATGAGCATCTTCATTTTTATTTTACTTGGTTTACTTTGCTTGGTTTGTAGATTGAACGAAACTGTGTGATGAAAATGCACGAAGAAGTACAGATAAATCCCCTCCCTTTAACACTTTTACTGTTTTGCAGCTGGGAAATAGAAAAAATTGACAAAGTAACACACTGAGTGGTATCTACTGTATGTGTATAGAGATTTTTTTTCTTTCTGGTTTAAGTCTTTGCGTTTCTTTAGACTTTAAGGGTTTAAGTGCCAAGTATTTTGTCAGAGCTGCATTGGAAGGAATGTTGTTTAAGATGTTACATAAATAAAATAAGATCCACACAGAAAAGTGGATTTTTGTATTTTGTTTTGTTCTGGCCTGCACAATGACATTGATTAGTCATAAAAACTAAGAGCCACAATGAAGTGTTTTACTTTGTTACACTGAGTCAGGCATCGGTTTTCCAGGGATGGGAATAACCGCCAGCACAGTCTCAAAAGAAAACCTGGAACAAATGTGTCCAAAAGATAGTTTTACAATCCATGGTTAAATTGGCAGGCAGCCTCCATGTGACAGTAACAGAGAAAATCTCAGCATTACATACACCAACTGCAACGTGAGTTCGGCGCACGGCATTGTGGGTAAACACAACCAAAACATAAGCACATGTAGGACAATAGGCGGCTCTGGGTGTGAAAAATGTGTCGCAAACAGACATGGAACAACTCTAATATTATCCACTTAAGATAGATAGATAAAAAATCACTTAATGCCGCTAGTATCTGATGCAGGTCCATGTTTTACTCTGATTCTTGACACAGCGCCACCTCAGGTAGGGAATGGTACACATTATTTAAAAGGTCCAATTTAAATGGGTAGCGCAGAGTGAACGCAAACTTGGTCCAGAAGAGTGTTGCACTCCCCAAAATTAAACTGAGTCTTCAATCATACCGAGCCTAGGGGACTACCCCAGATGTGAATGCACCCTAAAACTCTGTACTTGACTCATTTTGATGGCACATTGACATTCATTATTTATGCTCCTGTAGCCGTTGTTGCCCTGCAGCATCCTGAAGCTAAGAAATCGCACTTCAAAACTTTCATTTCCCCCAGCTTTACAGTACCATGTCACATGCCAGCAACTGGATATCAACACACTGGCCATCATGGCTGATTTGGCAAAGAAACACAAAAGGACATTTTTGGAAGGAGAAAGGAGAAGAAAAAGAAGGTGAAAGGAAAAGATAAGAGTTAACACTGGACTTTTACTTGCTGGAGAGGTCTCAGAGAAGAGATGAGAATCCAAGCGGATGCTGAATTAGTCCTTGACACTGGTCGCAAAAAGTGCAAATATTTGTCAAAGTTCAGTAGTGCCGCATGAATATCAGATTTCAAAGCTTCCTATTGTTTGTACGAGACAGTCTTCCTCCCCAGAATGCATATATATTGTGCATATACTTTCATCTAATGAAAGGAACAAACAGAGAATCTATTTCTTGTCCAAAAGTATTATGAGATGATTTTGAGTTGTGATAGATAACTCCACCTCCTGCGATCATGTAAGTCTCCCACATACCTCTTGTTATTTCTAACCATCTTCTCATATTGACTTTATAATGCTATCTTTATGATTTTTAATATTATAACTTGCAGACAAATTTTAATTCAGGATTTAATATCTAGTATTTATGAATTCCTTATTCAGCTTATTTTCTGTTCCTGAATGAAAACCTTTCAAATACTGTAATGTAAAAGATCAGGAACAGATCAAAAAGTATAACAAATTCCACTTTTTTCATCTTAAAATGAGAATAAAAAAATCCATCAGAAGCACACTGCAGTTCCATATATTACTTCAAAACACAGCTAATAAACTTTTAGCAGGTTTTCTCACTAAGGCACTCTCTAACAAAGACTAATTTGGTATCTGTCTTGCATTCTGCTTCTTCTCTTAGCTCTCTCAAACCAGCAAAAGTCAGTCCAATGTTGACTCGTCTTTCTCACTTTATTTTCTTCCCTCTGATAATGTACACTTTGCATTTCTTTGATTAACCATGGTGCGCTTTCAAAATGGCCTGTGTGTTGATATCTAGTTGCTGGCGTGGGACACGGTGCCGTACACCAAAACTCACGTGATGCTTTGGGATGGAACATAAAGTTATGAAATGTGTTTTCTCAGCCTCAAGATGCTGCAGGGCAACAACGGCTCCAGGAATCTGCTTGATGAAGGTCAGTGTGCCATCAAAGCAAAGCAGAAGCACAGAGTTTTAAGATTGGAAACCTATTTAGTGTTGCTTTAAATTTTCAGTTACATGTTAGGTCTGCTCTAAAGGATACCCTGCTTCATGATCTCATTTACTCTTAATGCTGTATTGAAGAATATTTTCCTTTGAAACCATAACATCATTATAAAAATATTTACTAAAGTTAAAAACAGAGTTATTTAAAATCCAATTTCTTCTTATAACAGGAGTCACCCCCTGCTGGCCATTTCAAAGAAGGCACTAGTTGGCCACGTCCATCTTTTATTTACATTTTACAAGCACATCTTTCTCACCTTTTAAACATCACCAAGTAATTAATGCTTTCTCGCTTATTTGCTTCACAGAAATTTAAAAGGACACTGTAGGTATTAACTGCAGAGAGAAAAACAAATTAAATCTCTGCAAATCAGAGACATTTTCAGAAATATTTTAGTCTCCTTTTCATTAGATCAGAAAACAACCACAAAAACACATAAATTAGGATTAGTTAAAAATCTCAAGATCCTCTTGAGACCTTGAGATTCTTCACTAATCCTAATTTTCCTCTTGAGAAGAGAGAAAGAGTTTAGAGCAAATAGAGCTAAGCTGAACATGAGTACATGACGTCTTTCCACCATGTGTGATTTCCAATATTAATCTTGTGTGATGACGCTGTTAAACGTAAGCTCAAGGATGTGTGTATGTGAGGGAGGACGAATCCTGCGGTATGAGGGGTAAACAGTGCCACAGAGCAGCAGGAAGCTAGAAGCCGGACACTGCGGCATCACCACCAGTCTGTTTAATGATGGAAAGGTTCACACTCTGATCATTGCTGAATGTAAATGCCACACATTTACATTCATGAGAGGTCTGCAGCAACGTAACCACCAACTGAAAAGTTTTTCAGGTGGTAATTTCTGTCATTTTAATGATCAATGACATGAATTTGAATAAGCTGATTGCAACTGGAGGCGTTGGACTTTATTTAAACTGCTAATGCAGCTATTTGAATAAAGAAACCAAATACTAACAATCAGCTGGGACCTCTCTCTGTTCAGTTTTTATGTCTTCTGCCTGTGTACTGTAGGTATTTCTTTTTTTCTCTCTGAAACTCTGCTTTCATAAAACATGCACTTTACTTTATATTGTGACTAACAACCAAACCTTACTATAGATATACCTCAAACCTCCATATATATATATATATATATATATATATATATATATATATATATATATATATATGGAGGGTTGCTGCATATGGCCACCCTTCCTGGTTCTGGTTTGCTGGACGTTTTTCCTTCCTGTTAAAATGCAGCTTTTTGTTATTGATGTCGTTGCTATTCAGGTTTTTCTCAGGTTGTATTCTTATAGGTGCTCCTAATGATTATCTGCATTGCTTTCTTGCAGAAGCTGTTTAGTTTCTTTACAGGTGTAACAGCTGGTGAGGTTGTCTTTTGTGTCTTTATCTCCTTTCTCTTCTTCTCATGCTCACCTTTCCCTTGTTTCTCCTTGTGAGGTTTCGGTTAAAATGTTACACACAAATGTCCAAAATAAAGAACAATCATCAGGTGTCAAGGGGGGCCTTATATCCTCCCTTAAGCTCATCTTGGCAAAGAAGTTTTTCAGTAAAAGGCAACCAGGACTTCTTTCTGCCATGACGCTGGATAATAAGTAAAATAATTAAATAAATAAAATAAATGGTAGTGGAGACTTAAAATGACATTGGTTTGAATTGGTGTCATGGTGTCAAGTAAAGCTGAATTTAAATCATTTAAACTTATTTAAAACATAAGTTTAAGTGTTTTAGCATTTTAATTTATGAAGTTTTATTTTTAATCTACACCTGGTCTATTTGTAGTTAACACTAACATTTCCTGCATGACGGGCCTCCTCATACAGAAAAATGAAACATGCATCCAAAATGTTTCAGGGGGTTAAAATCTGGTAACTTAACCAGAAAAAATGGCTCAGATAAAGTATGGAGCTGAATGCTTATAACAAAACTGCAGTTTTTTTTTTCTCCTGAGTTCAGACTATTTTGTGCTCACTATTTAAACAAATGAATCCAAATCCGTCTCCACCCGCGTGGCACTAATAACCCCCCATGGCGCCGCTCGCCTCCCCCCTCCCTGCTTGTGTAGCACGAATCACGCCTCCTATCAGTGAGTGGGCTGCAAGTGAAATTAGATCTCCGTCATCCTGCTCGCTGAGCACACCGGAGGCTACTGCGGTAAGATGCGGCGAGGAGCGATGCCGATCCGGGGCGGATGAGAAGATGCGCAGCGGCCGCGAGTCGAAGGCGAGCCCGATGAAAGACGCACAGCTGTGTCGGTCTCCTTTCCAAAGGGACGATGACCAGACGCGTGTTTTGAATAGATTTGTAGCGTCACTGGTGCAGGCCGACTGGAATGATGTGGTGGCGCTGATCCCACTTTAAGAGGCTCTTCCGATGCTTCATCTGTAAACAATAAGGACGCAGAGGGACGTTAAGTAAAGGACACTTCATCCAAAGCCTGGACAGGCGACTCTGGGACATCCAGTCAGGTGAGGAGGATCCATCATCGATTAACTCTTCTTAGAGGGCATTTTGGCGGGGTATACTGGTTTTGCTGGTTGCTTCATCATCATTTTAGTGATACACTTCCTGCCGATATGTAGGCATACATGGTCCATTCCTGATTCTGCTGTATTCCAAGGATTCCTGGTTAGATCTTTTAAGTTAACAGGATACTATCCACGGGTTTATGGACATCTACATTTCTTTTTTGTGTTTCTTTTGATTTTTTGTGACAACTAATCTAACTGGCAATATGATGTGTAAAGTGTACATTTTTATATAACAAATAATGGCATGTTTTGTAGGAATTATATGGAAATAAACACTTTAATTTAAATATATGACATTTGAAAGACACACACTCCCAAAAAAATAAAAAAAATAACATGGTGTTAGCCAAAACAGAATGGAACAAAATCACAATTTTCAGTGTAATTTAGCATTTTTGAGTCTTTAAATTTCTTATTTTGTCCCATTCCTCTGCAGCTTATTATGTGACAGCTCAGTTGACAAGAGGCCAGTTGACAGGGATGATGCTAAGGCTCTGAAGACAGCATCCCTGAGCATTGGTGTGGAAGACAACAAACTTCTCATTACCTTTACTCTCATCACTGCTGACAGGACATCTGACCTCGATGTTTCTCCTCTTCATCCAGAAACTTCTGCAGCTGAGGAGCAGTAAATGAGAACAACTCTGGGTTTCTGTCAGGAAAACAACTGATTCCAATTCATCAGTGAGAACTTTTTGAGATAACTTCACCAACGTCATAATGCTGCAAGTATTTTGTCTAAACAATGATCTAATTTTTGAGCTGTCGGGCTCTGAATCAGTAATAAACTCTTGATCATGTAAGGAGTTTCCTCTCACAAACAAGAATTAAACTCAACCTGGCACGCTGCATTTTAATAAAATATAAGAGAACAAACCCATTAAACATAGATGAGGCCAACAACCAGCACCATGCTCCAGCAGAATAACAACAACAACTACCCCTGCCTGAACATGTCTGGCTCCACCCGGGAGATGCTGCAGAGGTGCTCCAGAGCCTCCCTGCCCTTCCCCAGTCGACTGGAACTGGGTCTGGGAGATCTGCCGCTGGTTCGGGGCCTCCGAGCCTGGGCCTTGTGTTCCAAGAATCGACGCAGGGCTAACGGTCTGATGGGAGGAGGACATGCCCCCACAGCTCCTCCTGCAGGCCGGGGGAACACCACATCCTGCCCAAGACCAGCAGATGTGTGCCTGAGCGGGGAGTGGGGTCGCATGGGTTACGGGCTGCCTCTGGGGCTGGATGCCAGGCAGGCTGGAATTGGAGCTTTGGTTACAGTTGCTACGTTGAAGACCTCGGAGGGCAGTGGGAAGACACAGACTCAATGCCTCTTTCTCCGGACCGAGAAGGGGAGCTGTTTGTACTCCACAGCTAAGCCCAGTTCTGGTGTGACAACCAGCGCAGCCTCCAGTATGGTTGGAGAATGGCTGAGAGGGAAGACCGTAGGAGGAGGAGGCAGAGACACTCCAACTGGGAGGAGGGACGGTGGCTCGGCTCCGCCTGCACAGACTGGAGCAAACCAGGTTAGAGTGCAATCTGGCCGGAGATGGAGGAAGTCCGGCAACGCAGCAGGCCGGGGGATGCAGCAGAGGAGCCGGGAGGATCCTGAACTAGCTGTGGAAGAAAGGCAGGAAGAGCAAGACAAAGGAGGCCAGGACAGGAAGCAGTTTCCCAGTCCACAGCGGGACAGCAGGAGAGCCAAATGCTGCCACAATATTTCTCCTAAGACCTGTGCTCAGTGTGGAAGGAGACCCCAAAGGACAGAGAGCCTGGATCAAGGTGAAAGTCCTGGAAGGGGAGTTCAAAACAGACTGAAGAGGGAGAGGCAAAAGAATGAAGAAGAGGAGGAGGAGAAGGGAGGCCACTGTTACCCTGATTTGGCTGTACCAAGCACTGACCTAGAACATTACAGAAACTCCCACAGCTGTGTTGATGATGAAGAAATGAGAGGAGCCAAGAGAAATGAGGGGCAGAGGAAGCAAACTTCCCACAGCCAGGACGACATCACAGACAGAGATGAGGATGCAGACACTGGCGTTATGAAGAAACACGGAAGCAATGATGATTTCGTGGTGACTGGTGACTTCGAATTAACACAAAACAGCAGAGCTAAAGGCAAAAAAGCAAAGGATGATGACTGTGAAGAAGTAACGCCGTATATTAATGGATTATCTAATCATCTTGAAGCAAATGAAGAGTCAGAGAAAGAGACGGAGTATATCTCATCCAGCTGTGCAGCCTCTGTAAGTAGGACCAGCGAGTCCTCCGTTCCTGTAGAGGGCAGCGTCTGCAATGTAGATCATGAAACGAGCTCTGTTCAGACATCACATGAAAGCAAACAAATCTACCTTGAAGTTCAGCATCTGGGGCCAAAAGGTCTAGAAGAGGCAGACTTTGGGCTCATGGATGAAGAAAAATTAGATGTTAGCAGATTTCAGCCCCAAGAACCAAACCTTTTAGCTGATGAAAGCAGCTCTGTGACTGAGTTAAACAACGAAGAACCTAGAGTTTTCTTTACAAGCAATGAAAACAACAGTCAAAAGGAAGTTTTATCATCCCCTCTCATACAGAAAATTCCTTGCATCTCTGAGTCAGATGGGGGGATTGTGAAACAGGAGGATGGAGACTTTTGGAGGAGGGAGAGCACCTGCAACAAGCTGGGTGATGGTGAAAGTGAAGCCTCAGACAAGGATCATTTTACAGAAGGAACGAGAAACTGTGCATCAGGAAGTGAGTGGAGGTTACAGTCACAGGAATCTGCAGACGGGTGGAATAAAGAGGACGGAGACGCCTCTGGTCAAACAGCCATCAGCATTGGAGTTTATAACGTTGCCTGTGCTGATCCCCCCACCTCCGTGGCCCTCTCTAATCCTGCCCCTTCTCTGCCCCCCCTGGCATCCATGGCAACAGGCCTGCCCTGTCTGGAGGCAGAGAAGGAGAAAGAGGAGGTGGTCAGAACGACAACAGAAGACAGTAGAGGCCAGGAAGAGGAAAGGAGGTACAGCAGAGAGCTGGAGGAGCAGGGCGAGGAGGAGAGGGGTTCCAACGTGGCCACTGAGGACGTGAGGAAAGAGGAGGAGGAGGAGGAGGATGAGTTTGGCGTGTTCATGCAGGCGGAGGGAGAGTCGGCCTGGAGCGAGGGGGTTAACATGTCTGCCTCAGTGCCTTGTGGGAGCACAGAGAGTGTTGGTAAGTCCCGTGGTTTTTAGTCATTCTGTGTTTGCCGGCAAGCCGCCTCATCATCTTTTAGCATCATTCACATCTTTTGATGCTAATTAAGTCTCCCCTTCTGTTTCCAGTAGCTGTGCGACATGAAGATCTTTTGGTTATTTTGCATAAAGTTGACGTAAAAAGTCTCCAGAGGCTAAAAAAAGCCTTTTTTATAAAAAGAAGTCAGGTGTTTACCTATTTGGTGCCCTGAAAACATCAGCAGTCTCTGTGTTGTGTTGGAGTTAACAGAATGTGAGCAGCAACACTCAGAGTATTAAAGCATTTTTAACCTTTTGTGCTCTTTCAGGAATGCAGTTAAGCACAGTGTGTTTTCAAGTTTCACCCCATTCTCTACATCCTAAAGGTCAGCCGGAGGATGATACAAAATTAAAGTACAAATTAAAGTAGTTACATTTTAGCCAGGGGATTTAGGATCGTATTTGAGCCTGTATGTTCTGCTTCTTCATGATCTTTACATTAGCTGTTAACCTCCATCCAGTTTTGTGAAAGCTCCAGCTTGACAAGACCTAGTTCAAAGTTCAGTTTACACAATCTCTAACTGAACTAGTTCATGCACATTTCTCACTTTTTTAAGTTTCCTTGAATTCTCCTATTTACCTGACGCATGGTACTGGAGGGCTTGAACATGGACAACACACCTATCTGAAGACATGCTTGTGCATCTCTTAACTAATCTGTTTTATTACTAATCATCAGGATAGTAGAAAAAAATTACCAACAAGCTGTAGTGTTTCAAGTTTAATAAAATGCATTTAAGACCTCATGGTCATTATTGCAGGTTTAACCTTTGAAGCCCGAGCAGCACGAAACAACAACAACAATGCATGAAAAAAAATAAAAAAAATATTGCTATTTAAGGAAAAAAAATCCCTATATGTCAATATCTTGCACACCACTTTCAGCCTTTTTTGACATCTTTAACATGCAGAACAAGGAAAATTACACATGTGGAACATGAAAATGCAAAGGTCAAAGAAATAACTATAGATGTATCTTCTTTATTTTTACTCCTAGAAACAAGCAGAAAAAAATCATAATAAGTTTTGAAACTGCTAATGCATCAATTCCTGCAGCTCCATGGACCACTCTGGATGGTGAGGAGCTACACAGCAAATGAAGAGAATATTTAGGAACAATTGCATATAAAAGGCACTCAGAGAGCAGATCTTCGCCTCTTCTCCAAGCCATTGTCTTTTTTTTTTTTTCGCCATTGCGCATTAGTTTTTAGTTAGAATCTCTAATGACAAAATTAGCCATATTTTCCCATAGTAAAAAATCCCTTTTAAAAAAATTCCTGGATCCAGACAGTGATCCAGATCACCCCCAAAATCTAATCACTCGTTCCTTATTCCATTTCTGAGATGTCCTGAAAATGTAATTAAAATCTGTCCACAACTTTGTGAGTTATGTTGCAAACAGACAGACAGACCAACACTGCTGAATGCATGGCCTCTGTCTTGGTGGAGGTAGAAATTAAGCAAAAATGGCCAACACAACTTTAGGCTACTAAGGATTACACACATGTAGTCAGACTTTTTTTTATATTTTTCATAATACCACTCTCATCTGCTTCTGCCACTTTAAACAAAACAAAGTTTAATCTTGTTCAGAAATCATTTTAAGATCTAGTAGCATGCAGGCTAACATCGATGCAGAGCTAGCAAGTTGCAGCAAGCTTGCATGAGTTTCAGGACAGCTAATTAAATCAACAGACTGAAAGGTGGAAGGTTTTTAATCACTAATCTTAAACATCTTAAGCCATGCAGCCAGTGTAACATGGCAGTGTGCTGTCACAGCGTATTTCAATGTCACAAATGTGCTATATCATTACATTTAGGTTAAATTGATCCACTTTTCTACCAGATTAAAGTAACAACCAACAAAATGGTCATATTAACTAACTTTCAGACTCTTTCACTTTGCATTTATCAACTAAGCAAAATGCATGAGTTAAAAATATGTCATCAAAAGTAATCCACACATTCATGCTGCAACCACATTCTGGTGTGTGTGAGATCTGTGAGTTCCTCTTTTGTTTTTCTGTAGCGGCCAGTGTTAATCAGTCCTTATGATTCCTCATTCTGCTTCGTTTAGTTAATCGCATAAGTCACTTAAGCCGAGTTTTCAACGCAGGGTCAGACGAGTTTAAACTGAGGTTCACACAACATGTGTACCTCAGTTTTCTTTTGTTATTGATTTCACATGTTGCTGAAGATTCATTGCTGGTTAAAAGGTAAAAGTAGCTTCTGCTGATTTAATGATGTTACAGACTTTTAAAACATCCTGACAGGACTGGACAAAAGTGTGGAGCCACACCTCATTTCTTTATATTTGGCATCAGAGCAGTTTGACTGTCTCATAATGGTTTAAGGTGGTCTTTAAAACCAGTCTGACTTTTTATTTAGCTGCTTTTTCACTTATCTTCAGTCCAGTTCTTGTACCTGATATTTTCAGAGGAATGTGTTTTATTGTTTGTTAAGCCTCTTCACACTGATTTTTGACTCATTCAAGCAGTAAAAATACAAAATCAAGTGAAGAACCCGTGTTGTGTCTGTGGATCACAGACTGCTTTGCAACAATACAGGTTTAAATAGTATCTCTGGCTCTTTGCAGTTAGCAGCCGCATGCAAAAGGGCATCATTGATTATCAGTTTTTATAGTTGCATTTATGAAAAACACGAAAAGTAACACAGTTTACAGAAAAAAATGTTGTTTTTTTTTTGCTTTGTTTTTTCATCAAGGTGATTCTCAAAGAGCAATTAGCTGAAAACTTGACAGCCTGTATTTCCCGTACGTGCAGACTAATGGGTCGTCTATAACTTGTCAGTAGGGAATATTTGTTTAAGCTAGTTTCAAGGATATGATGAATAATGCCTCTAATGTTGTGATGAATATCTGGAGGGTTTTCTGCTTTTACTCTTGCAGTAGAAATGTTTTTCTACTTTGTCCTGACCTAAATTCCGACCACTCACTCTCACTACAAGGTATTAATCTTTCAGAGTTGGGCTGATGGAGAGGGAGACTCTTAAGACTCTAAGCTCCTGTTAGCCTGGGGTTATGTGGCAATAAGAGAAGGAGACATTCACACAAATACAAGTGAGGTGTCACCTAAATTCATCAGGCAGCTTCTGAGCCGTGGAGGGATGTCAGGGCAGGAATCAAAGGGAAATGTAATATCCACTGAAATGTTTTTTATGCAGTGAGGGGTGATTAAAGTCGAGTGTGCAAACACAAAGCAACAGCACGAAGCATGCACAGCCAGAGATAACAGAATGAGACGACACGGCCATTAATAAAGCCGAATTGTGAAGAACTACAGAAAAGAAAGCTCCAGTTCTTTTTATACAGTATATTCATAAAAATCCAATAACATTCCTGACTCCCACAGCACTCCTTTAAAGCTTCTTTGTAGCAACAGTATACAAAATACCTCAAAGATATCTTAAAATATCTGCAAATACAATCAGATTAATCTTGTGTGTGTGTCTGAAAACAGCACTTGGAAACCAAACCACCACCTGCAGGTCAGGCTGGGCCGTCCACCAGTCAGATGATTCCTGGACGGCTTTTCCTCGGGACGTGTCTGATGCAGGTGGAGACGTGGAACAGTGGTGGCCAGCCAGGGCTGCAGAGGCGAGGAGAGACGGACTTTCAACCAATCACAATCTGGTACAGTTCTGTGCTCGGTGCATCCTTTTCCCATCAGTTTTTGTTACACTTTTCTACAAAAATAAGAATTTAGAGTTTCCTCGTGATCTGATTTTTAAAGAGCATGAGGTCTAGTTCTTCTGACATAAAGAAATACAAATTCAACTCTTTTTCCTGCCAGACTTTCTTTGTGCTCTCTGGGTCTGGTCAAAAGATATTTTTTCTCAGGAAGCTTCTTAACTGAGCAAAATTACTCCAGCATGAGAGATGATCGGAAAAGAAGATCGATTTTCTAAAAAGAAAAGTAGCTTCTATACATGCTCGGAAAAGCTGTCTGATGTTCTGCACTCAGGTCATCCATCACGTTCAGGAGTATTTGTGTAGTATTCAGTCCCCTGCAGTTCAGGTGGAAAACAAATGTACATGGAAATCTGTGTACAGTGACTGATAAAGCGAGCATGAATAAAACATGTGCAGGAGTTGATGAAGCATGGTCTCAGTTTGCTTGGGCGCCTGGATTTCCACATCAATTGTTTGTTGTCACATCCGTGTCTCTGTTTGTAAGTCAGAGTTATGACGGGCTGATCACAGTGTTGTGCTTCTGTTTAGTCAATTTGTCAAGTTCTTTTAGGCAGGATTTGTTCCTCGAGGGGAGTTTTTGGTGTGACTGTAATCCAGGCTGAAAATCAGAACCTTCCTGGTCCGGATTTCACATTTTTCATAACATCATTCTTGGAATGTGTTCGGGTGTTGGCTTGCACTACTGGTGATGAAGTATTACTGTGAGTTGGAATTTTCTGTTGTTCCTGAACTTCCTGAAGCTTCTGTCCCTAAACAATACCAATGTGCTTCATACCTTCTCATATGAATCTTGCTGCCCTGATGGTTGTAAATCCGTCGATACAATCTTTAATCTGGAGCTTATAGACTGTAATTCATTGAAAGCTGCTGCGTGTAACAAAATCAAAGATCAGTGACAGAAAAATTTAATATATCATTAAATATGGTGCTTCTATTGGTATCTAATCACTTTACTAAATTTACTGTTGTGTTTTTATTCTCTTCAGATGAGGCATTTATATCTACTTGTTGTGGGTCCACATACATGGCAGCTGCCATATTCGTGCTACTATTTTTATTTTATGGTGTCTCTGAATGGACAAACAGCTCGGTGTGTGAAGTGAGAACCTTCTGAGCTTTAAAACTGCAGTACCAGTTTTGATTGAGAGGGACTAGAGCAATGTTTGGGATACGAAATGCTTTAAAAATAGATGAAGACAGTGCAGAATGTTGAAGTAGTTACCTGTAGTGCAGTCATTGCTGCACCTGAGGCGCCTGGACCCACTCACAGATGAAAACATGTTTATGTCTGAAAGATTTTTGGCCACTGACGGCCACCATCCTTTGATGGCAGGATATCTGATTTGTGAGAGGACAGCTGTCAACCTGGCAGCCTCACATGTCTGAATGAAAGCATGTGGAAGAGAATCATGAAACCTGGTCAGCAGTCTAAAGTGCTTCACAGCATCAGTTACTGCACATAACTCAAGCTTGCCATCCACTCTCAGATGAAGACATGTTGATGTTTGGAAGGATTTTTGCCACTGATGCTACCCTCCATTCACAGCTGTGCTTGGTATTAGAAGTAATTTGTATGCCCATCTTTACCACTAGATGTCAGTAATTCTTACACACTGTACCTTTAACTAACAATCGTTTCTGACATTCAAAGATTCCCTGATGATTAGATTTGGAAGAAAAACTGTCAGCCCTTCTTCTTGATGGAAACATAGGAGCCACATGCGTCTTTTATATTCCATTTTCCTCAATCATTACCGTGGCAACACCTCTCGTCACATCATATTTCTGTGGAATGAGGGACTAAGTTTTGAGAATTGAAACTAATCAGTATTTTGTACAGCAGCATAACCCACACTGGAGCAGTCAAAGCTTTTTCATAAAAAATGAAGAAGAAGCCGACACTGCAAGGGAGAGTGTCCCATGGGACATCATGCACTGCGTAAAGATGCAGATGAAAGCTGAGTTCTGTCAAAAGCTGCAGCGGAGGAGAGTGAGGGGGAAGCTGTTTTTAGATTAGATGCTGCTTACTCTTGCAGTGCCACGGAAATCACGTCTTTACTTTAAATGAATGCAAAAGAGACGCAGTTTTTTTAATGCTGCGTGTCTCTTCACGTATTGTGTGTTTTCTTAAGTTACAGTCTGCAGAGCATTCTTTCCACTTATCCACCCAGTAGGCTTTCGGACATGCATCAATATTTTATCATTTCACGAACTACTGACATGTCTCCGTCTTTCCTGCAGGCGTCTCTCTTTGCCGAAGCCTTTCCATCCTTCTCCGACTCATCCTCAAGTGACTCCTGTGACCTCGATGCCGTTCCCACACTGACACAGCTCCTCAGGGGCAGAGCGGGCCGGGATCAGGGGTAGGTTTACTGCTTTACTGGATCTGCAGCACAGTTTACTGCTTGTGTGGACACATTTCTCCAATTTGTAACAGGAGCTATCAGACCACATGAAAATAATCCCACTTGAAGTGCTTGTTATCAGCTGTAGGACAATGACATGGGGAATATGTTTCTGAGGCTCATATTTAATGTACAGTTCACATGACGGCAAGCTAACCTGCTGCTGTACTGAAGAGGAAGTCAGTGAATATTACAAGAAGAGCTGTCATATTTCTTCAAAGTAAGACCTGACCACGCCCCTTAAAATCTGAATGGCACCACCTCAGAAATAGAAAATTAAATTCTAGCAAATGTAAACTGACCTTTACCTGGTAAATAAGGCAGCATTTAATGTACTTTTATATGATGCTCTGCATAATTGCTAACATTTTCTTAATACACCAAGTTTTGCACTTTTTATGCAGCAGTGAAAGCAGGATCCTCCTAAGTCAGGGGTCTGCAACGTTTATAAATAAAAGAGCCATTTTTAGTGCCTGTCCACCAAATAAACATGGTTTAGAGCCACAAAACATATTAAAAATCTTGTGAGTCTTGTGATTTTGGTATGCTACGTGTTAGGATTGGTTCCTATTAGTGTATGCTCAAATCTCATGCTCCCCCCTGTACAGCAGGCTCTAGTCAACACAGGGTAAAAGCAGAAATCTACATTTATCTCTACAACTGCTTCGTCTTTGTGTTGTTTGGGACTCTTCAGGCTTTTGGACAGTTTTCACGACTTGAACAAAATGATTGTCCAGAGATACAAGAAAGCCAACAGCGTGTCTCGTGGCCTGCTGCTGAAGACTTTACACCTGGAGCAGCCGCATGTTGTGAGTAAAACCATCTAGCATTCACGCAGACAGACGTGGGAATGTCAGCACAGCTCGGTCAAACACGCAGACATGTTTCAGTCTTCATTATTCAGCACTTCCTGACAATCCAACGATCCAGGCTTTCCGTCTTCCTCTACACACGTAATCACTGAGAACCTAATGGAGGACGCAGAGTTTCGCTTTCAGAGGCTTCAGGGTTGATTAACTGAATTTGTAAAATGAACTGATAGCAGTGTGACAGCTTTTATATGCAAACACACACTTCACAGCGGCTGATAAACGGACCGAGCTGAACCAATCAGCAATCATTTTGATTATCAGCTGGTAAAACTTAATGATGTTTGACTAAATTTGATGACTTTAAACTGAAAAGTGGGAAAATCTCATCTCTGATGTGTGTTGTGCTCTTTGCAGGAAAGCAGACCTGCTTCCTGGACAAGCACCCGCCGTCTCTCCCCCGGCCTCCCCTCAGCCAATCAGCACGCTCAGAACGCTGCCGCCAAGCGACGGCTGTCATACGACTACAACAGGAACATCATGGAGTAAAGCTGTGGGTGGACCAGCATGAGGAAGGCAGGTTTCTGAGCGCTCTGGATGCGTAGGGCCCGCTCATCAGACACTGACTCTTTGCACGCCGTGGTTATTTAAACCTGAGCCGATGAGACGACCGCGGCCATGAAAACAAAGCTTCTTCAGTTCTGTTGCAGAAAGACTGATGTACGCTGGTGAAGTGAGTCAATTTCACAAGATCACCACCTTGTCATCCATCACAAACCTCCCATCTTGAGTTTCTTTCATGAGCCCAGTAACCACAGTCTGTGTAGGGAATGATAACTTGAAGCTGCAGGTTCTTGCCACCATGTCGAGCCGTCCTGGTATTTTCCCTCCTCTACCTTTTATTATCTGAGAACCTTCAAGCTTCCCTCTGATAAAATCATTTCTCTGAAGTGGGGCTGTATTTTTTTGTCAAATTATTTTGCACTTTGTAGAAATGAAAAGATTAATCTGATTTTTGGAGGGTTAGCACATCAAACTGATCCCTGATGATGTGGGCTGTAACCAATCAATCAAGCTTATTACGTTATTGCTCGGATTGCAGGACATCTCACAAAACATCCTGTTTTAAAGAAAACAGAAGAGAATTATTTGCTAATTTAAACTGTATTTGATTGAAAACGGTGCAAAGACAACATATGAGAGGCTAGAAGTAAAATGATTTGTTTGCTGGAAAATTTGAATTTAATGCCAGTGAAACATTAAAAAGAAGCTGGAATATGTGTGTATGGCTCCGAAACTGTTGTTCAGCATTAATGGGACCAGATGTTACGTCTTTTAAACTCATGTCCACTAATACAGCCACATCCCATCATAGATACTTAGTTCTTTAGCCAAGACCCAAAACCATTGAACTTTTTAACTGGTCAGACACTTTTTCTACTCCACTGACATTTCTGGGCATGAATCTCTGGACTTTGTATAGTTGTTTTTTTTTTGTTTTTTTTTTCGCATTTAGAAGGTTTGAAAATAAAGAGGTAAATAAAAAGGTAAATGGAAGCAGTAAAAATCTAAATTAATAATAAATATTTTTATGCTGTCTTGAGTTTGTTTTTACCGTTTTCAAAGGTTCGAGGAGCATTAAGGAAAATGGAAACGAGAAATAAACTCACTTGACTCTTCCCAGAGTCTTTAAAGTTTGTCTCTTAGGATCACTACTTCTTCAGCTGAATTACACCAGTATAAATGCAGCCTATAGCGCCCCCGTCTGCTGACAGTATGCAAGCACTCATGTCAGCCTTGTTGGTTGTAAAATTTTTAACCTTTTTCTTTAACAGTGCACAACTTCGTGGAGATCTTGCTGATTCAAAATAATCTTTTATTCTTTTTATGTATCATTTCTTATAAGATATGTTATCTTTGTACCATTTTAATTTAATTGTGGGTAATAAATCATTTAAATAGTTTTTTTTTTTTAACATTTCACCAACTTTTTGAGAGATGAAAGTAAAAATTGAAAAAAAAAGTGTTTAAAAGACAATTTATCAAACACAGTATTGATAAATTAGTCATCTATTAATCGGAAGGTTGGCGGTTTAATTTCTACTCCCCCAGATGACACGTCACCCTCCTTACCTCCAGTGTCGGCATTGCTGGTGTGGATGAATGTTTGGTGGTGGTCAGGGGGGCCGTAGACACTGATTGGCTGCCATGTTTCCGTCAGGCTGCCCCAGGGCAGCTGTGGCTACACATGTTCCATCACCAAGTATGAATGAATAATGAATACAATGTAAAGCGCTTTATAAACCTAATCCATTCTTATTATTCAATGCTTTTTCCCCCCTTTTAATTTTTTTTTTTTCTGTCTTATGTTTAAATGGTGGCTTGAGCCTTCGTGACAACTGATGATTGTTTTGCAAACTCCTTCAGTGCTACAGATCCCAACAGCTGGATTCTGGTAGCAGAAATCATATCAAGCCACAGCATCCAGCGCTGAATGATCTTTTTTTTCATTTACATTTGAAAAAACTAATACATTTTTGTTTTGGTTGCTTTTTGTTGGTGTATTTGTTGCAGAAAAGTTGGTGGCAGGAGCAGAATTGTTGTGGTTGTTGTCTTAACGTTGCCAACCAGAGAAAGTGCCAATTCTCACCAGGTTGAAGTGGGCTCAAACAACAGCATGTGATGTTTCGGGTTTTTTTTCTCTCTGCGTGCTTCTCTTTCCGTTCAGCACCATTCTCTCGTTGGGTCCACTTCACCAGCAAAACTTGAATCTAGCTGCCAATCAAAAGAAGATTTTTTTGGAGTAATTTCCACATGAAGTCAGCGATGCACTGCGCTTTCACTTTCAACATGCTGATACATGTTATTTCTCTCTGTTGTATATTTCACAGATCCACTCCATCATTTGTGATGAAATTCAGAAACAATCCTGTGTGCAGTTTGTACAAACTTCTAATCCCTTAAAAAAGATGAATATTTTCTGATCTGTTCAAATAAGGACTTGTCGCCTTGGTAACAGGTGTGATAAAATGATACTGTGTGTTGGCTTCCTCATGACATTTAGTTTCATGTTCATGTTAAAAAGAGGAAACCACTAACTGACATGCAAAACAAGAAAAAAAACACCAACAATTGTAAGCTGCTTAAACTGAAGTCTAATTACATGTCTTTTGTAAATATTGTAAAATAAATGCTGAAACATTTCCTCTGATGTCTGATGTTTGACCCACGATGACAACTATCGCGTCAAATTTTTGTCAAAACCAGGGAGAGCAAAATAAACATGCTCGCGCGCAGATTACACTACCATCGCGCAGAAATTCATTTACCGAGAGGACAAAAGATCCTCTCGCGTGACAGACGACCAACTCCCGCGCGCGTGTGGAAGGCCTCGCGCGCGCATTTTACGTTCCGAGCGCGCGAAGCTGGATCAGACGCGCGCGCGTTTCTGTCATGCCGCCCCCGCTTGAGGATGGCTGCGCTCTCGCCAGCGTCTCTGCCCTCGCGGTGACGTTTTCCTCGCGCGGATCAAAATGTGTTTTGACACATGGGGCGGGACAAATCTCCATTCTATAAGCCTTCTCCTGATTGGTCCGCGTACACAGGAAGTTGTGTCAGGAAGACCTTGACTGACAAGACGGCTGGAGCCGGGACAGTTGCGGTGGTTTTGGCATTTTGGCAACGATACTTTGCTTGAGGTAAGTGGAATTCACAGCAGTTCTTCCCGAAAAGTACGGATACTCCTCAGTAAACTATGCCGTTTTCGAATTAACAATTCTACAAGGACAAAAATCAATTCGATAACTTAGAATTATCTAAAAAACCAGTCTGTTTTTGGTTTCTGCAAGTGCCTTTTATACCAGGAAAACAAACTGTCAAAAAGTACCTTGGTCTATTGACATATTTTACTCGTGCTAACTACATATTCCTAAGCAATTCTAAGTTATCGAATTGATTTTTGTCCTTGTAGAATTGTTAATTCGAAAACGGCATAGTTTACTGAGGAGTATCCGTACTTTTCGGGAAGAACTGCTGTGAATTCCACTTACCTCAAGCAAAGTATCGTTGCCAAAATGCCAAAACCACCGCAACTGTCCCGGCTCCAGCCGTCTTGTCAGTCAAGGTCTTCCTGACACAACTTCCTGTGTACGCGGACCAATCAGGAGAAGGCTTATAGAATGGAGATTTGTCCCGCCCCATGTGTCAAAACACATTTTGATCCGCGCGAGGAAAACGTCACCGCGAGGGCAGAGACGCTGGCGAGAGCGCAGCCATCCTCAAGCGGGGGCGGCATGACAGAAACGCGCGCGCGTCTGATCCAGCTTCGCGCGCTCGGAACGTAAAATGCGCGCGCGAGGCCTTCCACACGCGCGCGGGAGTTGGTCGTCTGTCACGCGAGAGGATCTTTTGTCCTCTCGGTAAATGAATTTCTGCGCGATGGTAGTGTAATCTGCGCGCGAGCATGTTTATTTTGCTCTCCCTGGTTTTGACAAAAATTTGACGCGATAGACAACACCTAACTTTTCTTGCTGCAGAAACATGAAGTAGCTTTTCAGTTCAACTAAAACAGGACACACGGTGGTAAAGTGAGGATCTTTTGTGTGGGAATGGTGTTATGTAAAATCCCTCTGCAAACTGAACCACTGAAACTTTTCAGTGATGTAGACTCTGGATGACCCCAATGACATCAGTAGTTTTTTACATAAATGTCGACTTTACTGAACAAATGAAGTAAGAGATCTCAGACTTTCTGGCCGGTTTACACCGGCAGGTTGAAGCATATCTGACCTTTGGTACAGTCTTAAGTTTAGAAGGAAGTAAAAAATCCTAGAATTTGAAAGAAAAGCTCCACCTTCTTCTCTCTTTGTTCTAAGCCTGTCCTATAAGAAAAAAACCCGAGAAAATACACTTTCTTCTTTTATGTTAAACATGGGCGGTCCTTACCTGTGTTTCTGCCCGGGGGGATGCTAGCAGAGTGAAAATAATTAGATGACCTAATGTCTCAGATTACAACAGTTTTAGCTCAGGGAGACTAAAAACTGAATACAAGTGTCATGTGAATAAGTGGAAACAAAGCAAGAAGCAAACAGAAAAACACCTTTAACTCACGTCTGGCTGTTTCATTACATGCTTGACACTGGTAGCGACGACATATCTGCAGATCGTTTCTCCTCTTCCTCTTTCCTTCTTCTTCATTTGCAGATCTCCTGATGGATTCTTCAACCTTTAAATGTCTACTTCTGTTTTTTTTTAAATCATTTAAATAAATTTAATTGAAAACGGTACAAAGACAACATACCAAAAGCTAGAAGTAAAATGATTTGTCTCAAGAATCAAAAACATAATGCTGACATTATGTAAGTTAATTTGCTGATTAATGGATGGACAGGTCTGTGTTTAATAATAAACACAGACCTGTCCATCCATTGGCTCAGGTGGTAGAGCAGGTCGTCCAATGACCGGAAGGTCGGCAGTTTGGTTCCCCCAGTCATCTGTCTTTGTGTCCTTGGCCTTGCCTCCAGTGTCGGCATCGCTGGTGAATGAACGTGGGTGAATGTTTGGTGATGGTCGGAGAGGCCGTAGGCGGATTGGCAGCCATGTTTCCGTCAGTCTGCCCCAGGTAGCTTAAACATGTAGCTCACCATCACAAGGTATGAGTGAGGAGTGGATGAATAATAGATATAATATCAAAGCGCTTTGGTTGCCTTGAAAAAGCACTATATAAATCTACATGACCTACAAAAAGTAGAAATAACACGTCGGCTTTGTGACACCGTTTATATAACCACAACTTCATGAGTGAAATGCAGTTTATTTGGAAGCATTTTGTGCTGTTATTGACTTTAGTGACATCAAGGCAAGTTTATTTGTATAGCACATTTCATGTACAAGACAATTTAAAGTGCTTTACATAAGACATTAAAAGCATTACAGCGGGTACAGGAAGCAATAAAAAGTGCATTAAAGACAAACTTTAAAAGAAATTATATAAAAACAGAAAGAAAAAAGCCAAAAAAATTTATCAAATGCAAGAAATAAGGTTCCAGTGTGGGGAATTAACAGTTGTTTTTATAAAAGGCAGCAAATAAATAAATTATTAAATAAAAAACTTTTTAACCACGATGTAAAACTGCTAAATCAGCAGACATGCAGCTTTCTGGGAGTTTGTTCCACATGTGAGGAGCATAAAAGCTGAATGCTGCCTCTCCATGTTTAGATCTGACTCTAGGAACAGAAAGTAGACCTGACCCTGATGAATTGAGGGATCTGATTGGTTCATAACGAACGTGAAGATCCTGAATGGTTTCTGGTCCTAAACCATTTAGTGCTTTGTAAACTAACAGCAGAATTTTAAGTTCGGTTCTTTGACAGACAGGAACCCAGAGTAAAGATCTGAGGACTGGAGTTCTTGGATCTACTTTCTTGGTCTTAGTGAGGACTCGAGCAGCAGCATTCTGGACTAACTGCAACTGTCTGATGGACTTTTTAGGGAGACCTTTAAGGACAGCATTACAGTAGTCCAGTCTACTAAAGATAAGTTTTTCTAAATTCTGCTGAGTCATCAGTCCTTTAATCCTCGATAATATTGTTCTTTAAGTGATAATAGGCTTACTTCTCAACTGTCTGAGTATAAGAACAGAGAGGGAGATCAGTGCGATCCAGGGGTTAATCTGATCCCTTCTCCCTCTCTGTTCTTCGAATACAACCTCTGTTTATGAGACTTTCTCAGCAGCACGATGACAGGGGAGCACACGCTCCACTAAAATTATGTGGTAATGAATGAGGGACTATTCATATAGGTTTCTTTTGTCTTATTTTAGTTATTTAGTCATGGCCAGTACGTCCACAGCGAAAACTGTCTCTGATGCTAAATGCAAAATGTATTAAAGACGGATACAGCCAGACGGTCTCAGAGGTGAAGCTGATGCTGAGGTACCTTCAGATGCAAGAGTACCAGAGGGAACTGGCTCCAAAACATCTGGGTCTAGATTTTCTAAACTGGGAGCTACAAAAGGTTTTGTTACAGCAGTTATATCATGGCCCATTAAAGTTCTCAGGCTGTCTCATATTCCTCCTGTTAGTTAAAGCTTTGAAGTTAGTCTTGAAGTTTATAAGGTTTTCTTCTGTATTACATTAAGATTGACTGTACATAAATGAATTGTGATAAATAATGGTAAAATTAACAGTAAACATCAAGTTTAAAATTTTTATTAAAGTACTTTTCTCCATGAATATTGTACTCTGTATCAGAATATATATATATGTTTCCATCCCACAGCGGCCAGGCAGAAGAATCTCTGTCTGTAACCCTCACAAGTGACCTGACACTGTGTCTCCTTAGTTACGGCCAATAGCAGCTTTACAAAAGAAAATCTGGGTTTGTGCCTTTAGCAAAGCAAAAGTACATCTGGACCCAAGCATCCAAGAAAATCCAATTAAAAAACAAACTACTGAAGTCCTGAAAGAAGCCTTTTCATCTCTTGAATATCACCCCCAGCTCCATCCAGGATTTTCTGCACAGTGATGCAAGAAATCGTTGCCCATCCAACACTTTAATACCGTCAGACCACAAGTCTGAGACTGACTAAGATAAAATCTTACAGGACACAGAACCAGGCCAAATTTAATGATGGAGATGAGACAACCAGTGCCACCACCAGAGCTCCCTCACAGCAGAAACAAGACATTTCTGGGATGTGATATGTCTGTGCTATTTCTGGGAAAAAACATTATGGTTTGTGCCTCCCTGGCTGTGATTGGCTGCTATGGGCTTGTCTCTTCATCTCTGTGGCCTCAGGCATTTAATCTGCTCATCTGCAGCAAGTCTTAATAAATTCTTCTTATCACCTGTAACACAGAACATAAATGTGTAAAACAGTATAATGCACCGCTTCATCCAGAGATAGTGAATTCTGAGCAGCTTACACATATTTATGACTGAAATAGGATCAGATGGCAGTAAAACTTTTATTATTCTGCATCTATAAAGCAATGAAACTCAGCAGGATTATTTAGACTTCATGTTGATACTGCATGAGTTTCATGTAAAATAATCAGTCAGAGCAAAAAGGAAAAATGGGACATCAGATATGTACCAAGCTAGAACTATCTACTATGAAATGTGGCTTTATTCTTAGAAATTATATAAATAACTTTTGTCACAAGTTAGAATTTTTAGCTCGTAGGCAAATCAGCAGCATGGCCTGATTGTCACAGACAGAGGTGGAGAAACCAACCGTGACTTCTTCAGCTGGGAAATCTTTTCCATCAACACAACATTTCAGATGTTTTTGACATGTGGTAATTCCTCCATGTTTGTGCAGACAGCGAGAAGATGATCATCTGATATCAGTGATGCTGCTACATACACCTTTTGTGGCATATTTACACCTTGCTGATTAAAGCTTCCAGCAAATACTCAATCCAGGGTTTGAACTCGCTGTTTTTAACATTTCAGTCCACTTAAAGCTGTTTTAGCTGCAGTGTTTCTCCTCAGAGGCTGAGCACACTGACTGGTTCTCATTTCTAACCCAATAATAGGTCAGTGTAAGTGTAATCATTAAGTGTAAGAAGTACCACTAACATCTCCCAGTGTTGAGATTAATGAGGCACTTTGTCCAAAGGGATTTAAGCACTTTAATTGCTGAGTCAGAGCAGCACGCTGTGCTGTGATAACAGAGCTTTGTCCTGCATGGTTGAAAACAGGCCTATGGGCAGCACACTGACCTGACCTCAGTGTTTGCACCACGAGTCAGCTGCCCCCTTTTTTTGCATCAACACCACAAACAAGACAGGATTTCTCCCAGGAGAAGCTAACAGAGCTTGATGAGGGTGTCTGGTTGTGCTTAGCAACCGCTGTGTGAGAAAAACAAGCAGCTGGTTACAGCGTGGAGCCTTAGGAATCCACATCTGAGCCTCCTGTGAACTGAAAAAAGTAGTTCAGCCTTTATTTTTATCAATAGTAGAGTTTTTAAATGTCATGAGGAATCAAGTTAATGGATAAAGCTGTGAAGTTGTGTGAACAGCTCTGAAGATCAAAAAAAAAAAAAAGCATTTAGATTCTTCTGAAAACAACCAGGCCTGAAATAAAACCTGCTGGCTCCCAACATACTGCCCTGAGTTCAAACTCCACACCAGACACCTACAAGTTCTGACATTTTCATACCAAATTCACAGCAGATCAGTGTCCCAGCTCCCAGCTATCAATGTGTTCATCAAGGACTGAAGGAAATCCTTTACATAAGTGGATTGGAACTAAGCAACAACCCCAACCAGGGCTCTTTTAAGTCAGTTGGAAGGACACACTGACAGATGCAGGTATTTTTTTACCAAAATGCTGAGAAGTAAATGGTTTAGCAAGTCGTACAAACTGTTTTCATGTTGTGCTCAGGTGCTGCCCTCATCTCCAACTTCCTTCTGATCTGAAGACTGTAAAGAAAAACTGACTGCAGACAGCAGAACTGGGTCACATGAAGGCCACATCTCAGGTGTGTGAGCTACACCTGGACCAGAAATATGTCTGAGAAAAGCTAAAAATCTGTCTTAGTGCTGACATTTACCTGAGACACAGTCTTACCATGTAAGCTACAGAGAATCTGCAACACAAACAGTTTATCATAGACAGGATCTGGTTCGCTGCTCTGAGAAAAGGAAGTGGCAACAGATGCACAGCGGAGAAAAAACACACACAAAAAAACAAGAGACTATAGTCGTAGTAGTAGCATTAAAACCTGGGATTTAAACTGATCTGGAGGATTTTCTTTTTTTACTTTAAATATACAAGAAATAATTAAATGGATTATTTATTCATTGGAAATAAAAAGTAAGAAACTATTTTTTTTTTTTAATTTCTAAAAAAGTGTTGAGTGCATATTGGTTTCCTCAAATGTTTTAAGGATACTGCACACAATGCTGAGATATGCCGAGTTTTTATCTAATAGCTGTTTGGAAATCACCTTTATTGCAAAAATACTGTTTTCTGTCTGTTGACCTGCTTTATCTTTGCTGTTTATCATAGATGCAACTAAAGAAAGATATGTGTTTGCGACAGTGCATCAAGGTCCAGTTCCAAATTGGATCTTTCCTAAGTTGGCTGTTATGTGTCAACAAAATATTGACCCATCCCTTTAGTTAGGGGTCTTTTTTATACTTGAATGAGTCATATATCAGTGTTAAGTGGCTTAAAGTAATAAAGACATTCCTCTAAAAATAGTGTGGATGGAAAATGAGTGAAAAAGGCAGTGAAGGTTGGATTAAAACTGCATTATTTCCTCAGATGAAACCCAAAACGTCTTCAGGTTAACAGTATAATTAGTCACAAAACTGTTTTCAAAGGTTAACTTGGATAAATAATTATCATAAAGTCCCCACTTGTAAGAATTGATTCAAAAACTGTTTGCGGGATCCAGGATGCACCTCCAGGACTCTGATCTGGACACACCCTCCTTTTTGTACAGTGGGAGGAGGATTCATAGACCAGGAGGAGTTCAAGTTCAATTAGGACAGCCCTCAAAAAAGTTCCCACACAGAGAAGAAAAGAAAGAAAACAGTCTCATAGGCGGAGAGGAAATGCCGGGCTGCTCCGCTCATGTTGGTCCAAAACTGGGAGAAGACATGCATTCTCTAGGAAAATCGTGGCTGCTGCTCACCGGCTTCGTGCTCTTTTATGTCATCTACCTGCTGTTCGGAGCCCTGGTTTTCTCCAGCATTGAGCGGCCGGTGGAGGAGAAGCTGCGACATGACATGGACATGCTGCGAGAAGAGTTTCTCAACCAAAGCTGCGTCAACGCTGCGTCCCTAGAACGCTTTTTAGACCGAGTTCTGAAGGCCAACAAGTACGGCGTTTCCGTCCTGAGAAACTCCTCAGAAGCGTCCAACTGGGACCTGGCATCCTCCATGTTCTTCGCCAACACTCTGGTCACCACTGTAGGTGAGTCCGAACATGAGCACAAAGAAAGTTTGGGCGAGGGAAAGTCCCCAGGTGGCGTTTTTACGCAGGACACAACGCCAACAAGAGGAAGGGACATTTTCTCGAAGTATATAAATATGTTAACATAACACACTATAACGTTTCAAACGATTAACTAAACAAAACAATGAGAAAACACACCAGCATTTCAGTAAGGGGGCTTATGATTATTATTTTTATTATTATTATTATTATAGTTTTGGGCTTTAGAGAAGGACCAGATGTTTCTTCCCCACACGTCCTGGATGCAGCTGGCAAGTTTCAGTTGTGTAGCCTAGTTTATTAGCTTGAGAAGGATCAGCATGGCGAATGTGTCTGTGTCCAGAATTGTGCATTTCTGGTAGATTTTTACATGAAAAATCCCCCAAATCTCTCTAGAAACTGTGCACTATGGAAAGCACTTTATTATAGACCCATTATTTCTCCTTTCTATGAAGTCATGAGTGACCTAAATACCTGCTAATCAGGATGTTAGAGGAAGTGAGTTGTGCAACTGGGTGAGACCACGACCCTCCTCTGTGTATGAGGCTTTTGTGGGAGAGTGAACCCTGAAATCGCACCTGCATCACACACAGCTTCATCAGTGGCTGATATTTGATAGAGAAGTTTTGTCTTATCTTTAAATAGTCTTCAGGAATAGCCCTTCTTGGGAAGTTTCTGTCTTTTGTTAAATTCTCTGTCCAGATGATCCCACACAACTTAAATTTTGTTGAGATACAGGTTCTGGGGCGGATTCATCCCTCCAGCAGACCTTTTGCCATAGATCCTCAGTCCAGTTCTTAGCCTCAGCCTTTTCTCCCTGTTTGACTTCCTTAAGAAAGCCTTCTTGACAGCCACGTTTCCATGGAGACAATTTCTGACCAGGCTTCGCTCCTCAGTAGATGGATCAACTGAAGGTCCAGATGCATCTCTCAGATCCTGGTTCGGGTCTTTGCTGAATTCGTTCCTATTTCTGAAGGACATCTTCTTCAGATATTGTCCTTAGACCTGTTTGAAGTTATTTTTCATCCACTTGTCCCGTTTCTGCATTTATTTTCTGTACCACTTAGTCCAATTCAGGGACACGGGGAAGGTGGAGTCTGTCCCAGCCATTAACAGGCAAGAGGCAGATACACCCTGAACAGGTCACCAGTCCATCGCAGGGCCAACATAAAGACAAACAACCGCTCACACTCACTCGTAGGGAGAATTTAGAATGCCCAATGAACCTGACATGCAGGCCTTTGGACGGTGGAAGGAAGCCGGAGAACCTGGAGAGAACTCATGCATACACAGGGAGAACATGCAAACTCCGCACAGAAAGGGTTATTTATTTGTTTATTCATTAATATGTTCATGGGGAAAAATGTATGTATGTGAGTGTGTGTGTTGGAGAAAACGGAAGACACCTTTATGACTATATTTATCATCTTCAGTCTGTTTTGAAGTTATAGTTGGTGACTAGCTGAATGCATTTCCTGTTTAAACAGGATGCAGAGGCAAACAGCTGAAATGTTCACTGTAACAGTGTCAGGAAGGGGAAAAAAAAACTCTCGGCTTAGATGAATATATGTAGTTTGAGCCACTAAGCAGCTAGGTTACGAGAGAAATAAAAGCTTTGCCTCATCAAGAAAAACAAGCCTGAGATTTTATCAACTGTTTCTGGGAGTCTGATGAAAGCGACAGTAATGTTCCCTGATGTAAAGAAGACGAGCGTTTCCCAGAGATTTAACTTAACGTGTAAAACATGACAGTGTTGATCCATATGCTAATGATGCACCAGAATCCAGTCCAACAATATTAAGTGGTTTGGTAGACAATCATAATAGCATTTGTTTATTACTTCATGAAAACGGTTTCAAACAGCCATTGCATTCCTCTGCAGAGCTCCTGGAGATTTTTATTCCAAGCTTCTCTTCTATCTTGCAAACCAGTGAGAAGATAGTCGCAGTTTCGGAGCTGCTGCAGTAAAACACATGGACACAGAGGAAATGCAAATTCATGCATGAAGCAGAAACAGAGATGGCCTTTGTGTTCAGGGCGAGTTTGTTTGCTCTATGGAACGTATGCATTTCTTCCACCATACTGCAGTTTTTTACTTATGTGCCACTTCCTTAAATATTTAATATTTCCTGTAGCATTTTACAATATGTCACTGCACCCAAGCTGCCATGCAGTCAGATGACGGAGATGGTTTTAAATGAATTAACAGTTTGTTTGAACTTTGAACCTGGAAGTTAAACAGGAAGGGAACACATTTGGTGGAACAGGTGCATCACGAAGTACTTGTTGTTGAAGTATTGTATTTTCAGGTTTGGAAGTAAATTAGATCTTTTTTACATTATTGTTCCTCATCTGTTGAATTATGCCTGTCACAGTTAAAGAACTGAAATATTTCCATGACAGGAGGGGAAATCATCTAATGCTTTGTACCGCTTGTCTGTAAGTATTGACGTCTTTGGGCCTGAGCAGCTGGAGGGAGTTGTACTTTTCTAAAACTGGGTGGTGCTAGCTGATGTGGAACTGTGTGGAAATTGTGATGACTGCTGAGGTTGAAACTGTTACAAAAGTCATCTTTAATCACCTTGAATTATATTTCATGTATTTATTTATTTTGTTAAATGTTATTAATGAAAAATTTTAGAAATAAAGTTAAAAAAAAAGAAAGAATTGGACTTGATAGGTGCTTCACTGCTAATCTGTTGAGGTCTGGTACTCAAAATTTTTATTTATGAAGCAATTTTTTGGTCAAAATAAATTGCAATACAAAGTGTTTTTTTAAAAAATAAAGTCCCCCAGTGCTCTCAACCAGTGCTGTCCCAACCCTCACCAGTTGCATTGATGAACTATAACACTGGGATTTAAAGTAGAAAAGGGGATCAAAACAAAATAAAATGTTTAAATAAAATAAACATTAAATAAATAAATAAAACACTGGAAAAATGGAAAGAAAGAAATGGTACAAAAGACTTTCTAATAAAACAAGTTAATTATTAATGTGAGGATTATTAAAACCAAGTTAAATACAGGACTAAAACCTTTAAGGGCTTTAAAATCTAATAAAAATATTTTAAAATTGACGAGTAAATACACAGGAAGCCAGTGCAGAGATTTTAAAAGTGGAGTAATATGAGCTCTTTCTCTGGTCAACATGATTATTGACTGAATTCAGTGTAGCATGAAGCGAAGTCTCTGCTTCTCTTCATTTCACATGAAGCAACAAAGGCAGCTCAGCCCCACATCAGTGTGTGGCCTTGTAGAATCAGCTGATCTACATGCAGCATAACTTTCATTGTGGATTATTAAATATTTATTAATAAAAAGGAAATGTCAGAAACTACCCTCTCTTTTTTTTTTTTTCTTGTGTTGCTACACTAGTAGTTTTTTCTGTGTCTCCTTGTCTCCTTCCTTCTCTGAAACGTGTCTCCTTGTAATTGCAGGTTATGGTCGCACCTCTCCCCTGTCTGATGCGGGGAAAGCTTTTTCCATCTTCTACGCCTTGGTAGGAGTTCCCTTCACCATGCTGGTGCTCACCGCCTGCGTGCAGAGGCTCATGTACCCTCTGGTCCTGGCTCCGGTCGGCCTCCTGCAGCGCTTGGGCTTGGAGCCTCGGCCGGCCACCATGGTGCACTTCTTCTTGCTGCTGCTTGTGGTGGTGCTTTGTTTCTTCGTGGCACCGGCAGCCGTGTTCAACGTGGTGGAGATGTCATGGACATTCTTGGATGGCATCTACTTCTGCTTTATCTCGCTGTGCACCATTGGGCTGGGGGACTTCGTACCAGCAACGCAGCCTGGGCAGAGGTACAGGGCGCTGTATCAGGTCAGCGTGATGGGTGAGTACTTGCTGCATGAATCTGTATTTGATAAGAAGGCGTCGTCCCATAATGAGCCTGGACATGCTGACAATGATGTCGATGTGTGTTTACTGAGCTCAGGTCAAACAAACAGGCATTAGTCTGGAAAACAAAAGCCAGACTTTAGTACACACTTAGTTAAAAATGCTTTTTCAAGATATGAGAAACCCAAAGCTACAACGTGCAGCCATATAAATGGGTGAAAGGTATGGTCATTCCTGCCTTCCTCCCTTATCTCTGTTGTTCAGGAACAAGCATCCATTTAGAGAAAATGGTCAGTGGTCAGAGGGCCAAACATCCCTTTCACATGAAGCTGTGATAACTCCAGGTGGTTTGTTACTTCGTGTTTGGGGGAAAATGTGAGTACTTTCTAAATCCCTCAGAAGGTGATTGGATAAATTATCTACAATTGTCGCAAGCAGACTAAAACATTTAAAGCAGTCATGATGCAGAAGATCCTCCTACAGCCAAAAATTGATAGTTTGGAGGTGCAGGATTGATTCTGTCTTGACTGATCTTGCCAGTCTTCCCTCCAGTCCAGCTGCATCTAATGCTGTGATCTTTTACGGATCCAGTACAATACCAAACTGACTTGGAAAAACATCCATGTCCTGTCACATGAAGCAAACATTTCTGAGTTTGTTTTCTAGCTCAAACCGGAAACAACCCGGGAGTCATGCCACTTGAATCTTTGTACTATTTTTTTGCCAGTTTTAAATGTGATATGCAAAGTTGTCTCCATTCACACTGATTTGCACCCAGTTTTCTGCTCAACGAGCAAAATCCACCTCAAGTGAGTGGACTTGTTTGATTTTTACTGCTTCCGTTTTTTGTTTCTTTTCCACATTTCTAAATTAAAATGAAATGGCATTAGTGACGTAAAAAGTACAAGGATGAAACTAAGTCTTACTGACTTACTCTTGTGTGCATGAAAACTCACCTGTGGATTGGTTTAAATCTGCAGCTATGCAGACATACAGAACATAAAACCTTGAAACCAACCATCTGTGGATCAAAATAAAAAGAATAAAAATATCAAATGTTTATGTTTGAACCAATAAATATTAATTTTTACATTTGAAAGAGGAAGAGGAAGTATTTCCATGAGGAGTCATGTTTATCTGGGTGGTTAAATATAACCAGTAAAAGTTTATAGTCACATGTTCTGAACTTGCAGTATTTCTGAGTCTGATCCATCCAGACGTTGTCATCAGTTTGAATTGTGGGGACTTTTTCACACATTGACTTGAGGTTTTGTGCTGTGAAGGTCACACAAAGCTGCAACATGCCTGCAGAGCAGAAGACCCTCTAAAGACACAGAGCCAATCAGACGAGACAGTCGCACCAAATTCAGTCTCAGGGTTGAAAATCCATCATTAGTCAAGGAAATATTTTATTGTTTTTATAGTGAGGCAGAATGGTGATGATGGAGAATAAAACAGGTTATTATAACTCGTATTTCCAGGATGACCGACTGTCCTGCTGCTCTGAGGGAAGGGGGAGGTCTTCATTCTCACCTCTGATGTGAGAAGTAGCACCTCACCACTTCTCCCTCAGCAGCCAGACGAGGCTGAGAGGTCAGCTCCTCATAAATGAAACTGCTCTTTGGACAGATCCTTTTCAGCTCTCTGGAAATTGAAGTTCACTCTTCCATGTGGCTCATTTCAAGTCGAGCTGATATTTCACCTGTTTCATAAAAAGGGAGCATTTGTGGAAAGTTGCAGCTGCAGTGTTGGAGATGGCGTGTCGGTCCCTTTTAAACATGGATTTTTATTTATTTATTTGTTAAATGCACATGTTGATATTGATGGAATGGGAAACTTGGGGTGGAAAAACCTCATGCAGTTTTAAAAGGGTACTTGAAGTGGTTTTTGCATTTTATTGCAAAAGTTTATTCAACTTCCGAGGAATCATTTTACCCACATGACTGATCACAAACGGTGGCATGAGCATCAGCTGTCTGTGCTGCTAGTGGGGGGAAACGTTTATTAAATAAATAAAGGGCCAGTGGTTGCTGAGGTTCCTGATGCCACTCTGTCCTTCCAACTCTTTGGTCCCCCCACTAAAACAAAAAAAAAAAAACCCTGGTTTTGTTCCAACACTGATTTTTAGAAGACTGAATGTATTGTATATAAATCCCACTGGATTCCTTCCTGTGATGCTCAACAGTCGATGTGCTTCATCACAGTTTGCCCTGAATCCCTGTTTAAGATAAAGAGACTTTGTCACATGACTGAGCTTCTTTTTATAGTTATGCTCTTCTTTCTGAGTATCTCCTCTAATTCAATCATAGTTGGAATGAGTCTTTTTTTATTTAGAAGTAGTCCGGCTGTTATCTCTTGTTTTGGAGCTCTACAGTGAATATCTGACTGTTTATTGTGGGAAACTAAAACTGGGACATGAATGCAGCATTTTATGTTCCTTCCTTGGATTGCTCATGAGAAAATTCCATGGTTGCACTTTTTCGTTGGGTTTCTGTAAAACATATTTATATATTTTATCTGCATCTGTTGTCCTACTAGTCTGTTACTTCTGAGGAACGCATGTTAGATTTTGTGGCAATGGCGACTGTGTCTGCAGCACATTTCATTACGTGTAAACTGTTTATGTAACATGGAAGATCAAGCTTGGCTACATAATGCATTCATATGTAAACATGCACACATTCAGTTCAATTCAGCTTTATTTGCATTGTTCCAATTCACAACAAGTCCAAACCAATTCAGTTCATTTCACTGTAAAGCAGTTATGATCCAGTTCATTATAATTCACATCCATTTAGTTCATAAAAATGTTTTTTAAGCCAGTTTTTAAAGATAAATGTGCATCCATGGACGTGTCTGTGTGCATCTGTAAACATTTACATCAGATTTTCTGCCCAGCAAGACTTTACAGAAATGCTTTTGGGCTTAAAAAAACATAAGGAGATTAATATACTTGTTAGTAAAACTGTGAAATAAGGCTCTTTAAAATCAGACTGAAATAGCAATAAAATAAACTGCATTTAGTATTAAATATCTTTTTTACCCAGCGCAGAAATTTAAGAGCAACAGCAGCAAAACAGTAAAGTAAAAATTTGTCAATTAAGTATAAAAGTGAAATGGAAACAATATTCTTAAACCTTTTAATACATACTGTTGACTACAGTGGACACCTGTCTGGTAGCTGTTTTCTTGTGTATTTATGGCTGGTGGTGGTGTATTTGTACATTTAGTGGACATCAGTGAGTCATCCAATAATCTTCCAGTGACTGCAGAATAAATAAATATATCTATACATGCATACGTTGTAATTACCGAATTTGCCCCAATGATGAACAGGAAAAGATAAAAATACAGCCACATATTTTTTAGAGAATATTCATATTATAGAAATGTGAAAAGATTATTTTATAAATATGTTTAATATATTCAAATAAATAAAATATTAAAAAATAAAGCATATCTGTAAATGTCCGAAGTAAATGTAAAAAAAAATTGAGCACTGTTTAATAATTCATGCATGAAAGGGTTAATAAATGAATGCTTTAAAGTTAAGAACAAAGACTGAAAAGGTGGGTTGAGTTTATTTTATATTTACATGCATGTAATAATAGGAAAGTGTGATAATAGGGTAGTTTAAACACCTGTTTCCACTGAGCGGTTCGGTTCGGGCCGGTGCGCCGTTTTATGTGTTTCCATTATTAAAGGGGAACGGAACCATGCCTCAACATTTATGGACCCCTTCAGTTGTAGATGCATAGGAAAATGCTACGGTACGGTTAAGGTGGAGCTACTGGCATCTAACGATAAAATCCATTGATTAGCAGACAGAAAAATGTCATCGCCCACGACAGTTCATGGCTTAGTTGGACGTTGGAAAGATGCCTGCAGCAGTACGGTTTGGTCGGACAACGCAGAGATCATTGTTCGCACAAAGAACCAAAAGCCAAGCAGAACCAGAGAAAAGCTGCTGATTGGTCTCCATTATTGTTTGTAGTGTCCTGTTTGTTGTCGTCACGCCAGGACCATTCTAAAACTTCAGAACCGTACCGGTCCGGACCGAACCGCTCAGTGGAAACGCGGCTTAAGTTAGGCCAGTTATAGATGAGGTCACTGGGTCACGGCATCCGAAAGCAGCCTTGGGAGACCGCTGTGAGACCTGATCTGGTTGTAGACGGAGAGCATACTGGTGATCTGAAGGTCTTTGAGGAACGTTGCTGTTTTCAGTCTGTTCAGGCCTGGCAGTTCACGTCCCACAAGCTGCATTATGTAATAAGTTTGTAGGTCGAGTCAGATTAACCTGAAACGGTTCCTGCAGATTCTGAGGAGGATTAGTGGTGACTGCAGAATGTGGGCCGTTGTTCTCACAGGTTCAAACTGGTGTTTCCCCACTTGACAGGCTATTGGCTAAAACTCCTTTTAACACATTAACGGTTGTCATGGTTGATAAATGAGTCACATTCAGCAGTTGTATCGCATTGCTTTTATCAAGACATTTAGGTGTTTTCTGTTTTTTTTAAGGTTCTACTTTCCTCAAACAGTATAAAAAGTTAAATTCAACATTGTTTGTGTAGTAAAAATGAGCATATTATGCTAAAGGGTTTTTTAAGGTTTCATATCTTGAGTAGAGAGTAATCTGAAGTTATAGTGCTGTGGCCTTACATGTTGAAAACCATCATTTATCATAGAGATTCATGTAGGAGAGACACCGAGCTGCTGTTTGCCTCACTGTGTTTCTCATACTGCTGCAGAGCAAATATTCTGGGCTGACACTTTGGAGTTTGAACAAAGTCCTTCAGCTCATCAGCTGCTGTTTTTCATGAAAACTCCACAGATGAGAAACAGAAGTTGGAAATCTCAGACTGCTGGCAGTAATTCACAAGGCTCCAGGCTACAAGACTTTTAGGAGCAGAGCTGTTTGGTGGTGATGATGAAGCTGTGGGTGGTGACGTGTCATTTGGACTCCCCCTTCACCACTTACTGTACGCGGTTCCAGTACAGTTATGGAGCAGAGGTGTCTGTAATCCTTCATTGTTTTCTGTGAAAACTTGGCCTATTTGAGCTGTAACAGACTATAGACCGGGACCTGAACTCTGCTGGAATGTAGGCCACTTCAGTCCAGGTTTTTTTTTTAAGCCAAACAAAGAAATGGAGCAGAAAAAGCGCATGTATGCTTTGTTTTGTTTTTTATTTACCTTTGCTGCAAACTTAAGAGCACTTTTGTCCTCTTGGCTGAACTTGGTCTACAAGTCAGCAGTGCATCTGTAAATATTCAGCCATCCAGTTGGTGGCGTTTCAGCCTCAGGTTTTTGTATGACCCATGTTTCTGTCTCCCCTCCAGTCTACCTGTTTCTCGGTTTGATGATGATGTATCTCCTCCTGCGCTCGTTCCACAAGATGGCCGACCTGCACGGCCTGACCACCTTCTTTCAGCTACCACGCTGTGAAGAATCCGACCTGGAAGAGGACAGGGAGCCCATCGTTGGCGACGAGCCAAGGCCACCTCATCCGAAAGGCCAAGACGCCAGCAAACCTCTGGATCCAGCATCTCAGCCGTCTTACAACACCATCAACAAAGGCTGAGCGGCCGGGAAGCAGAAAACAGAACATCTGGTGATTTTTATTTTCTTTTTTTTTTTTTTTTTCTCTTTAAGGCTCCCAGAGCAGCAAGAATATGGTGAAACAATGAATTACGAATCAGCCTGAAAGGAGGAACATGAAGGATTATCCTTAACAACCTGCCGGGCTGAAATGCACATATTGTTTCACCTCTTCGACACAGGTGTAATTGGGGTGTGCTTACAGCATCAGGAATGCACATGAAGGGTGTATGGACCAACATTTGGCACATTACTTTTAAATTACTTGTTTTGGTTGTTTGTTTTGTTTTTTTTTTTTTTCTGTTTTTTCACTTTTTTTGCCACATGTTTGTTACTAGTTAAGGACTAACAGGTACTGTCTTTTAACTAAATTAATTTTATGTGGGTGCATTGTTCAGCCTCATCCCAGTCCATCCAGTCACGTCTATAGCGAGAAAGGCCCTTACTTCCTTTTGCACTACTTTGATGCATTTCATCAGCAGTAGTAATGGCTGCAGAAAAGTTTCTTTAAATAAAGTTGAATGTAAATCATACCAAGCATTTCAAACAACAGGCCGTTAAATTGGCCATTTTATGAATCACATTTCCTGTGTGGAAGTTTACGTTCTTTCGCTGGGTCATTCTTGAGCAGAGAAAGCACAAAGGGGGACTGAGGAGGGTCTTCCTGCTGTGTGGTGCTGCCCCCTGCTGGCCATCTGTATGTAGTACATGTTCATGGTCTTAAACTGCAACAAACTGGGTTAAAGGGTGAACAGAGGACAGATGAAAATTAAAAGAATTTTAAAGGAAAACCAAATGTCAGTGCTTTGTCTGTGTTTTATGTTGGAAAAACACTTGAAATGCACTTTATTGGTAAAATTGGTGCAAAAATTAAAGTTGTAGTTGAATTGTTTGATACTATAAAATAAATTCAGCTTATTTTTTGTAATAATTTAACATGTATTCACGGCCAACGATCATATATTAAATAAAAGTTATATCTTATAATTAAGGTTGTTCTCGTGTCTTTAGTTTGTTCACATATAATTGATTTGTTGTGCACACTGACTCAAACTAAATAATCATGAAGGCATTTAGATAATTTCATCCGCTATCTGAAAGTAAATATAGGTTATCTTTTTAGGTAGTACATGAAACCCAACCTTGTTCCAAAACCTGCAAATAATAAAACCTAAAATGCACAAATTTACACGTAACTCACAGATAAATGTAAAAATATTTAAGCCTATCTTTATTACAGTCTCAAAGTCCAAGCTAAAATCAGTTGCTAACCTTCTTGATGCTTTTTTTTTTTTCTGCCTCTTGTCTGCAATGACGAACCCACAATAAATGAAGCTGCATGTATAATCCTGGTCTGAAAAGAAAACAGAGACGTCTGAAATTACTACAGAAGTATTGGAATGAAGATATGTGTGAATGTGTCTGAGTAAATATGCCTGGAACACAGTAGAAAATGTAAATATGATCGCCTATGAGAAATGAAAACCAGACGATCACAGTGCATTCATCTAGGAAAGAGGTGTGTCTGATGAGGAACACAGTGATGAGGCAGAAATCTTTTTGCTTTCATGTGACTCCTTGTTTGTGTGGAGAAATGAGCAGAAGCTGTAAAGTGGGCAGTGCTGTTCTCATGTTTTTCTTACATTCCCAACAAACACCCATTCATTTGCAGTATTTGTAGACTGGTGTCACTCTGGTTTTTAACCTCACAGGTGCTGCAGAATAAGATTTTTTTTTTACCGCAAACTTTTACAAATGCATGTAACATCCTGGACTTTTATTTGAAATAAACAGAAAACATCAGAAGACAAGGCGAGATACGATGTACAGAAAACCAGTAAATTGTTTTCAAAACTTGAAAAAGAGGTACAAAAGTGTGCAAAACAAACAATCTTCCCATACAAAAATAGATTAAAACTGTTGCACACAAAACTGCACATGCACGTACGGAGCCGGCAGCAGGAGCTGATTAAAATGGTGTTATTAGCTTATCAACTATTAAAATGCTCATGCTTGGCATGCAGCATTATTACAGTACTGTAGTACAAAATCACATTTTTGTGTGTATTATTATTATTTTAAAATCAAGATCTTTGTGGACTCAAGCGGACCTTGGACTGGCCAAACAAACGGCCAACTAGAAGGTCCAATCTGGCCCACCGGATGAATTTGGTAATTTTTTTGTTTTTATGAAGTAAATGGTAGGAGGGTATATATTCTATATCTTTTTTAAAAGATCTGACGTTTGTTTTAGGAGATGAGTCAGTTCAGCTGCTGAGGATTACTGCGTAGAGATGGAAATGTGCAGGTAAGTACTTACAAGTTACTCTGACCATAACGTGAAATGCTGCATTTTTCACTTCCTGTGGTTAAATCTTTTGTTATTTTGCAGTTCCATTGTAATTTAGAAGTTTTAATGCACATGTAAATGTTAAACTGAGATAAAATATTGTAAGAATTTTACTCTTTTCTTTTACTTTTTATTCTTTGTGATATTTTATTGTGAAACACTGTGAATTTTTCTGCAAAAAGTGCTAAATTAGTAAACCGTACTAAAGAAAACAGCTTTTCATTACACTGGATAAAAATATATTTCAGTTTTAATACCATAAAATGAAGTTTATATTCATTAATCCATGTTCAAACTATCTGCTGTCACATGCACGTTATGCTTCAACAGTTTTAATAAACCACATTAACTCATTTCAGTGGCTAAATGTTTTAAAATAAAAACAAAAACACATTTTCTTTTCATGTTTTATTGAAAACATCCATAAAGATCAACATACATTTTCCTTCTTTAAAAAAGTCCAAAAGCACAGTATGAGGGCAGTCTATTCAAGACGACTGTTAAAATATTTGTAATGAAATTAAAAGTGTAGAACTGCCACAGCAGTATATTAATCCACTATTATTTAATTAAGTTAATCATTTTGTTAACATATAAATAGTCTGAGACTGCAGTTCAGCTATTTAGAAAGAACCTCTGCACAGAAAGTAACTTTAATCCAGAAACTGGGTCTGATTGACAAAACCAGCCATCATGCGCTACCCCAAACTGCTTTTCTCTGCCTTTCTCCCACAATGCATTTCAACAATGTTGGTTTAAATGCTGGTTGTTGGCAAAGTAACAGATAAATACAGAACAAGTAGGCAACAGCTGAACATTTAATAGGAATCCACTTTGTGATTACAAGGGCTTTCTTATTCTTAACGTCACTACTTTATAGAGTAACACAAAGAATATTATATGACTGAGACTTACATGCATATCTTTGACAAAAGTGCAATAATTCAAATGTAAACATGTGAAATCCAACAAGTAGAAACTGAACAACTACTTAACAATGAAGTGTTGGAACCATCAGGATTTTATCAGCCATTGTGGCTAAAAAGCACTTTAAAAACACCAAAACCTATTCCACCATTTCGGGTAGTAAAGGTTTGTTTTCGCGTTAAAATTGTGGAAATGCTTCAGGAATTTGCACGTCATTTGCAGGGGCCATGCTATTATTTTGATACATAAATTCATGAAGCATTTACACATTTTTAAGGTTAAAAACAAGCATCTACTACCTAAAAACCTTGAAAGAAGAAACAGTGAAATAGCTAACTGATGGCACGGCTGTAGTGGCTCCATGCTGTCACAGTCAGGTTAATGAGGAGGTTTGGATATAATCTTGGATCTGTAACATCTCCTTGCATAAAATAATCTGTGCATGGAGCGGTGCAGAACCGTTTCACTCCGACTGAGCAAAGTTTTCAGACTAAATAACACATGGTTTGACAATAGTAAACTCAAATACAAAGATGTTCAACAATCTTATCAAAGCACCGTACACTTGACACTTTTGTAATGAAACAAATACTTTTTTCTAAACATTTCCTTGTGGTCAAACCATCGAGGATGGATATGCAAATATTCCTGATGATGTGAAACAGATCAAACACCTTTTCCTGGGTGCTCCTATGCTTCACATTCTGACCATGTAGCACCTGATTTCATGAGGTTCTGAAAATCTGTAAAATTAGTGTTTCAGACATCTTTCCCTTCAAAACAAATCCAATTACACTCAGATCTCAAATGAAACCTTGAGATCCCCAGATCGCCTGTTTCAGCGTGGGTCAGGATTATTTGAAGCTGTGATCATTCCTTACATCTAAATTCACACTTAATTATTAGCTGTAAATTTCTCTTTGCTCAGTGAATCAGAAGTACACGAAAGCCTGCGTTCCAAATAGCTGAGTCACATTTTAAGCTTTAATAAAATGCAGTTCATCTCTTCGTGAGCTACTGACTCAGTGCTGAGCAGGGGAAAAAGAACCGAGAGTCCATAATTACTACCCACACAGTTTTCACTGTGACCTGACTACCACTTTTCTGGGGATACAAAGACTCTTTATTTTCTCTAAAAGCTACCAGATCAATCCTGCTTGCTCTTTAAATGGCCTCTTTTCGTCTTGGACATCAACCATTCCTACGTTTCAAGAGATTTCTCACTACTTTCTAAATACCATAGTGCACTATTTTTTGCCGTTTATACATTTATATGAATTTAATTTGAGTAGAGTGATTATATGATAATGAAGCTAAGGTTTTCAGGACTCCACCAGAATCTCCATCAGATGATCTAGCTCAAGTCCCTCTCTTAATTGATTCTGACTTGAAAAGGAAGCAGATGCTGGCAAAGAAGAGATGGAAGGAGGAGGTAAGGGACTGAAGGACGAGAAGGATGGCAGACACTTTAGACTTGGGTTGAGAGAAAGGGAGAAGGGCTGTGAGGAGGAGGAAGAGGAGGGGGAGAAAGGTGGCAGGTACCGAAGAAGATCATCTCCAGCTGGGTATCCACCTCCACTGCTTATGAGCCCAAGCACTCCCATGTCCCTTTCCAGCAGAGATGTGTCTATATCCTGAAACAGATCCTCCACATTGATGTCACTCAGGTAGCTGGATCTTGCCTCCATGCTGCCTTCCTGTACCTTTCCCTCCCATTGCTGCTCCCAGTTGACCCCATGACCTTTGATTCCCTGTTTCAACCACGCTACACCTCCCTCAGAGGGGCCTGACAGGTTCTCCAAGGACCTGAGGGGTGTCCGTGAAGCTGCCTGAGGGCTGCCATCAATGGTAGAGTCCAGTGCTGTCAGAATGGAGGAAATAGCAGCTGAAAGGGAGAAATCAGAATCTGTGGACATGGATTCCCAGTTGTCGTCTACATCTTTTGCAGTCATGGGGGCATTTGATTCAGCTGAATGGCAGCTTGCTGAAGACCTAGCTGGAACACAATTTGAAAGATAGTCTGAAGAAACCACGGGGCAGCTGGTAAAAACTGGTGGAATACTTGTCTGTTCTCTCATCTGTTCATCTGCAGATGAACTACAAGGAGACTCTAACACCTCCATGTCTTCAGAGGACACGCTACTTGCTTCCAGGCTGATCTGCCGCAGAGTGTTGGCTATCAGGACGGACCGCCGCAGACTGGGCTCAGGTAGCTCTTGGCTACGTTGATACTTGTTCATGGAGACTGAGAAGACAAACTGCCGCTGGCTCTCCCAGGTGGGGCTGCTCCTCTCCGAAACCTCCATGTCTTCTGGTGGAAGTTTACGTTTCTGCCCCTTCAGAATCATCTATAGAGTGCAGAGAAAAGCAGAAAATGTCAAGTTATATTCTATAAACAATCTAAATGGTATTCTTGAAGTCACCAGTATCTTAGGTTTGCATTAGTGATGAAGATGAGAAACTGAATGATATCAACCTCTTCTTCACCAGAGCTCCCAGTACAAGGAACAGGTTGAGATCGTTTCATACACCAGGAAGCAGCAATCCTAGCATGTAGCATACCAAAATGAGCGTAAAGACTCTACCAAGCAATGCCAACTAATTAATAATTGCATTAAATTTTTTAATGCATACCCAATGAAATGTGCAGCATCCAGCAAAACATGGAGGTGTCGTGTCAAGAGGCAAGATGGAACATCCTCACCATCCTGGTGAGATGGTTCAACACCTGCACTTCTCCCGCATTAAAAACAAAAAAACTTCCCAAAGTTTTGCTGCACAAACTGTTGCTACGCTCGGACGGTTTCTGGTCTCTCTGCGTCCATGCAGCGCTGCTGTAAATAATGGCTGCTGTCTATGATCAGCTGATCGGCTTTTCTCTCTCTTGTTGCACATGATTATCATTCAGCTGAAAAGGCGGAATCTACCGGTAAATGGTTCATACCCACACTTATCTATTTACCCAAAAGGCTTGTTTTTGAAAGAACTAGCAAACGCAGGCAACATTTATCAGACCCATGTCACTGAAGCATGAAAAATGTTGATGACAGCAGCCTATTTAAATTAGATATTGTTTGCATTTATTTCATATAACTTTTCAGTATTACGGAGGTTTGCTAGTCAAACAGCTGTGAAATCTACTAGTTATTAGACAGCCATGCACATGACTATGGATCCGGGTCAGAAACAGCAAAAGGAAGCAAGGGGGCGTCTTCTCTAAATTTTTGTTGGAGACACAGCGTTGGTCATTTATATGGTGAGAGAAATTATGAACAGGTTCTGATTTATAAATCTGAGCAGGCCCTTCTCTAACAAAGTAGCTGACTGGTGGTTGAAAGGATTTATTCTTCATCTGTACAGGGGCGGGTCTAGAACGGTTTTTATTGTGGGGCCAGGCAGGGGTACTGGCCAGGAAAAGGTTTTATGAAATATTGAACGGATTATTACAACTAAAGTGATCAATGAATGTAAATATGTGAAGAAAATCCCAAGTAAAGGTCAGTAAACATAACAATAAATATCCGTAAGCATTTAATTGCTCTTTCTGTTGATACAATACAGTAAAAAGAGGCATGTTTCAAGCATAGTTGGGGATGGTGAATAATCATGATTAATCAGATAAATGAACTGGGCTGCGATCTTCTGTTTTTTTTTTTTACTGAAGGTAATGTATTTACATTTTCTCCTGTGTACCAGGTGAAGTCTTGATTCTGACACTTCTGTAGAAACTCACATGTCTGTTTTCTTTTTAAACCAAGACTATACATACAGCCCTTGTAATTATGAAGATGTCCTTAATTTATTTGGGGTGCATCATTTTGGACAGGAATCAGGGAAAACAGGCCTCATGAAGAAGAGATAAATAACCACAGTTAAAAAAACAACAGAATACCATGCCACAGACCAGATGAGATAAATCTAGTGTGAGCTCCAACTATTTATAGTTTTCTATGTGGTATTATGTGTTTCAGTTATTACCAAATTTAATTAAAATGCATGTTTGCACTGTCACACCGAGCTGTACATTGAGCTCAAATAAAGCTCTTTCTGAGGAACAGATAGAAAAAAAAGGAGCCACAATGAACAGTTTTACATTAATGTTTAAATAGGGAGCTGTTGTACTGGTTTTCTGTGATATTTGAACAAAGACATGTCCTGTTAATTTTACTGAGGCCTCAGGAAATATCATCAACTTGTACCACACAAAAAAAAAGCTTTTCTCTCCTGTAATATGAGATTAGTGCTAACCAGTTTCTGACACTAGATTCTGGAGACTTCTCTTGTGGTTTCATTTCAATGAGTACTTCTATGCTCCCATTCCTCAACAATACAACAAAATCTGAGACTGAAAATACATTTTACCATCAGAAAACCTTTTCCCACTTCTCAACAGTTAGTTGTAACAATATCTTCATCTGATGTTTCTATATTTAAAATGTGTATAACTTATTCTTCCTGCAGCAGCTATAATCCTGCTTATGACTCAGTATCTAATGATGTCAGTCTGGGGGTCAGACTCCTTCAGTAGCTTTACTTTATGGTATTCTTCATGTTGGACATTTCCTTGTGTATTTAGTTTCTTAGTATTTGTTCTACTGGCGTATACATTCCAATACTATTACTTAAACATTATGAAATGTAGTTATTATATACAGAACAAATGTTATAAAGAAGATACAATTAAGGAAGATCTGATATTGTAAAAGTATGGTGATCAGTTATTCTTTTATCGGGATTTTCTTTGCTCAGCCACCCGTGGAGTTGCTCTAAATGTGAGTTGGGGGTTATAACGCCATCATCATCATCACGTAGGAGGGAAAAAAACTTCTCAGTCGAGGCCTCTCACTTATCGTCAAGAATACTACTGATAGTAACATGAATTAACTTAATAAACTAGACGAAATTTTATATCTTAGTACAAATACCAAGGAACTTTAATGCCCGTTAGAAAGTTAGTGGATTAAACAGACCTGTTGATCGCTCTCCGCCTCTCTTCGGTGAATTTCGTCCAAACTGCTGTTGCTAGTTTAAACGTGTCGTTGTTTTCCGCCCCCTCTTCGCCAAAGACGACGATACAACGTCAAACGTTAAAGCCAGGTCAATAAGAATAAAATTAACGATTAAACAACTATTTCTGACAGTTATTAGCACCAAAAAGACCTCATTACAACTTCATGTGAACCTCGCTGGGTGAATCCCGCCCGTGATTTGAGTTATGTTTGAAGAGGTTTACGGTTGGGGGCTGGACGTAGAAAGGGATTATGGGTAATGGAGTTTAATGGCATAAAATTCCCATGGGCGTTCTGCTATTTCAAGAACTCGTCAGATAAACACCAAACTAGTACAGCTAACACTTGTTAGCTAACACTAATATAACAATATTTATCATTTAATAAAGTGGAAAATTTACCAGTATCTCGATTAAGAACTACCAAAATCGGGCTTTGAGTGTAGTTATTATGTAATTTGAATAGCAATAATTCCTTAGTGATTACATCACCGCCATAAGAGTCATACTTATTTAAATGCTGCTCTTTAATGAAAGTGCATACTAAACACCAACAGAAACGTTATAAAATTATATTAGATTGCATTTGTTCATGCATTACTTTCATATTAGCTTAAAAGAGTAAGTAAAGACACCAAAGCATTCACAAAACTATGACAGAGTTACAAATATGTGCATTATTCTTCTTCTTCTTTTGAAAGAGCACAAACAAACAAAAAAGTACGAATTCCTCACAAGTAGCCTACTCGTCCACTGGAAAATACGTTATAACTTAAGGGCAGCTGTGTAAATTATTCTTATCTGAGGCAGAGAAGACTGTCATTACCTGAAACCAGTTGTCTAGAAGAAAAACAGTCAGCAAACTTTAACAGACGTGACACACCATGTTAAGGTTTCGATTTTATTTCTAACATTCGTCATCAGCAGCACTGGGACCAGGGACAGGGAGTCAAAAACAGCCAGAGCTCCTCCTTTTTCTTTCTCAGCTTGTTTATTGGACAGAAAAGGAAAAACGTCATTTTAAAAAAAGAATAAAACATCCGGTTTATTATTTTAAAGTTAAAGAAAATCTCAATATACGGAGAATTATTGAATATTCTTTAAGAGAAGATAAGATCTTTTAGTTAAATAGGAGGACAGTGGTTATCTGTTGTGAAAAATTAAAAAAGAATAAATTGGAAGGCATGCACTCAGCAAATTAGGACGATCTTTGGCATCACTTTCAGACATCCACTTTTTATTTTTGTAGCCAGAAATGATAGACTTCCGTCGGGCTGAACTTCCTCTGTCTGCTTGGTGCAGTTAGTCTCAGGGTTGTGAAACAGTGAAGACTTGATTATTTATTACTTTTCCTCCAAAACTCACCGACATCTCTCCCCCAGACAATCACACTCATTAACGAATTCTCATCGATATCTTGACTTATCTATGACCTGGTCTAAGACTGTAGTTATGCCCTTTAACTGTGACTTACAGAACATATTACAATTCAGTCTGGAAACATTAAACATTTCCCCCAGGTTATCAGAACTAACAAAGCCAAATTATGTCCAGCTACTTGAGGATGATTTCTTACAGTGGAGGTGCTTACCCATATCACTCATGGGGAGGGGTGCCACCATTAAAATGATGGTTCTACATGAAGTCAACTACCTGTTTTCAATGATACCCACTAAACCATCCTCCAGCTTGTTTAAGTCACTGGACTCACATATAAATTTCTTTGAAAAACAAGCCATCACGTATCAGCCTAAAGACTTTACAACAGACTAAAGATAGAGGTGGATTGAAGCTACCCAACTTTAATCACTATCTCTTAGCTAACAAGCTGCAATATATCTCCAAATGGCTTAAACCTAGCAGTCTGGATGAACCATGGTTCGATGTAGAGCAAGCATTGTGTGAGGATCTGGTTATCTCTGACCTGCCATTCATCAGCCCAGCCATCAAAACACAAAGGTGTTTTAAAAGCATTAACATCAGTTTCTCTTTGATGCCTTGGTAGGAATTTATAAAGATAATCAAGTCTTCACTTATTCCATGTAAACTTACACCCATCTGGAACAACCCTGACATCCTGGAAAATAAAAAAATGATTAACTTCACTCAATGGAAAAATAAACATACAGAAAAACAAAACAGAACATATAATAGAAAACGGAAACTTCTTGTCATTCAGTATTCTCACTTCAATATGGAATCAGCAGCACAAAATTTTTAGAATATCACCAGCTTAAATCTGTTATGTTTAAAAAAAAATTATATATATATATATATATATATATATATCTATATATATATAGATATATATATATACCATTAACTAGTTAAACTTGCAGCTACCTGTCACGGTAGCAGAATTCTTGAATCTTGATGCCCCAAAGTTATTTTTGTTATTTTCAATAAGATATATGTAGACTATTATCTAAACTAGAATACTCAATCTCTCTTCCAACTTTAAAATGTGGGGCTGATTTATCCAGTAACTTTAATCAAAATGAATGGTCACAAATATGTTTAAACACCTTTACAATGACTGAGAATTCCAGTTATGCAACTATTACTATTCAAAATCCTGCATAGAACTCATTTGCTCACATTGCACTGACAACACAACTGACAGCTACTTCCTAGCTACAAGCTACAGCTACATGCCTTATGGTCCTGCATACCTGTCTGCAGGTTCTGGCTTCAGGTATATTCAGGGGCTCGGAGCCCTTTGTCCTGGCCATTTGCACAACCACACTGGTCTCTGATCGTTCCTCTTTCTCATACTCTGCATGCTGACACAGTCACTGAGCTGTCCAGTTTCTGTACAGGTGTAGTAGTTGGCTGTCTGGTGTTAGGTTGGATTGAAGGTTGTTGCCTCTATCTACTGTATCTTTGTCTCCTCGTCCTTTTTACTTCTCTTCATTACTCTCCTTTTTTTCTGTCCCCTATGCTCAGGTCCAGCAAGATTACATAAATCCCATAAATCAAAATAAATAAGACAAAACAAAAATCTATTTTAATAAATAAAGAAATAAAAAATTAGGTTATCAAGAGGAGCCTTATATCCATGAAGCTTCCCATGGCAAAGTAAATTTGTTCAGCTGGACAGGACAAGTTAGAAAAAATAAATAAAAAATAAGAGTTGTGAAACAGGCACTCATCATCATAATACCATAACCACACGTTTTACCTGCATACAAATTCAATTATAGTATAATTTTTTTTTATTCTATTTTTTATTCTTATTCTATTCCTTCATCACATCTGGTGGTTTTATGACAAAAATTTTCACCATGGAGACGATCAGTGAGATGATGATATTTGAATTCTGAATTATGATCTAGACCATGGCAGAGATGATTTAGAACAACATATAAAAGTAGATTACATGCTGCATTTACTCACCCTTGGATATCTGACGTTTACCCAGAGGAAGGTCAGCTAATGCTAAATATTTGTAGCATTGGCTTCTTCTGTTGATACAACACAGTAAAAACGAGCAAATTTCAGGCCTTATCCCAAATAGTGATTTATCATGATCAATTAATTTGACTGTGATTAATCTAATTCAGCCCTTATATATATGTGTGTGTGTGTGTGTGTGTGGGTGTGTGTGTGTGTGTGTGTGTGTGTGTGTGTGTGTGTGTGTGTGTGTGTGTGTGTCGTTCAGCTTAATATAACAGTGTTTGATAGTCATCTTTATCATTACTGTCAACTAACTAGCAGAGTGAGAGTGATAATATCATGAAAAAAGTGTTCATTGATGAAACTGAGGTCATCAGGACTCCACCAGTGTCTCCATCAGATGATACATCTCAAGTCCTTGTCTCCTTTGGTTTTGACTAGAAAGGAAGCAGATGCTGGCAAAACAAAAGAAAAAAAAAGATAGGCATGTGCATTAGAAGGGGCCAAAAATGGAGAAAGGGAGTTAGACATTTCAGACTTGGAAGAAAGGAAAATGGCTGGGAGGAGGAGGAGGAAGGGGAGAAAGATGGTAGGTACCAAAGCAGAGACAGGGAGTTCCTAGCTTCAGAGAGACAGAGAAGACAAGCTGCTGCTGGCTCTACTGCTCCTGTCTGAAACCTCCGTCTGTTCTGGTGGAAGTTGACACTTCTCCATTCAGAATCGTCTATAAAGTACGTGATTTTTATTATAATTATTACTGAAGGCCTCTGAGCTCCAAACCCTCCTGTGCTTCTTACAGAGAAGTAAGAACAGATGAGTGGAGCACCTGGAGACACACGGTGGACAGCCGGGATAAAAGTCAAGGTTAAAGTTCAGTAACAAAAGCCCCATCTTTTGATTCCAGCTCTCATGCTTTATTAAAAACTGTCTATGCTTTGTTTTTTCAATTTTTTTTATTTTCTATTTGTTTTCATGGTTCTTTTCTATTCATTTTCTCTTTTTTTTTATTTAATTAGAAAACATGTCAGCAGAAGGAAAGGAAAATATAGCAATAATTATATAAGAATAATCAGCAGGAAAGCGTGTTAAGGAAAGATGTTTTTCTTCATTTGACATTGTACCTGATGTTCCTCTGACTTAATCAGCGCCTTGCTGTAATCTTTGCTGTCTGCACAGCTGCTCCGAGATAAACTTGTCACATTAGCAGCAACATGCATCATGAAAGACGACTGCAGGCGCCACACGTGATAAGAAACTTTCTGAAAATGTAAAGAGAGTGGAACGATGTGATTATAAATCCCTGTCTGGACATCACTCAGCATCTCACACTCTGCAGACAGCTTGTAACTGCTGGACCTTTCCCTGAGAGAAACACACAAAGGTAATTATTTTTAATGTCTTCTAAAATTTTTCCGCATTAAACAGAAAATCACTATATTTACTGAATTAAAATAAGGAATTTATAATATGTTTGTTTGTTGGACTTTGTTTCAGATGGTGTGGTTTCTTCTCCTGTTGATGGTGACATGTGCTGCAAGTTCAGGTCCAACCAGTAAGACAAGATAATATTTTCTATATATAATAGGGGAAATTTAGTTTTTACACTGAAGTAAACTCCTTTTGAAACAAGTATTTGACTAAAAAATTTAATCATTATAAAATAAAGCTAAATGATTATTAAACATTTAATTTATTCACAAAATTTCTTCCTTTTTCATCTGTTTTTCTTTTTGTTTCAGATCTAGATTGCCGTTATTTGGTCTTTCCAGAAAAAACTGCAACAGACCATGCAAAGCTGCAGTCATGCATACATACTTTCAGTGCAATGACTGTCTGTCTCAGGTAGCGTTAGAAGTACAAAACACACATTATGTGAGCCTGTACATGACTGTACAGCAACATTTACTGTATGACAATCTGATATTTATAATAATTGTGTTTTTTGTGACATTTCCTACAGGGTAAAAGCTAACCTTTGCAGAGGTCACAGCCTTTTTTCTGTGGCTACATTCTCCGAAGGCAATGCTTTCCTGATATTTTGGGATGAAGAAGAAGATGAACTTGAGGTTTATGTCCAGGACCAAAAGGCTGAATTCAAAGGGCTGAAGTATGACCTGAATAAGTGGCACTCAATTTGTGTCACATGGGACTCTGCAACTGGACTAGTGCAGCTGTGGTTTGATGGACATTATGCTGTTCCAAAATATGTTGATGCAGGACTCATCAGTAGCCCATGTATCATCTTAGGACAGGTACAGCTCTGGTTTTCATTATTATTCTAAAACAATGCAGTTTCAAAAGTTTGTGTTTATGTAAATGTAAAGATTCATACGAAATATTTTAATCTCATCTCTGTGCATTCTTTACAGGAGCAGGATAATTACTGTGGTGGTTTTGAGAAACAACAGTCCTTTGTTGGTGAGATAACTGATGTACATGTGTGGGACTACGTCATAGAAATCTGTGAGATCGAGCACTACTTGGAAAATGAATATTTCTTCCCTGGAAATGCAGTGAACTGGAGGGAGCTGCTCTTCTCCACCACTGGAAAAGTGTCTGTTCACTGCAAACAGAACTGTCCAGATGACTCAAAAGACAAGATTCCCAAACTTTCTCACCATGAGGGTCATCAAGGTTTATCTGCTCATGCCTCACACTAATAAACAAATAAACTAAAAAGTAATAATTAATCAGCATTATCGAAAAAAAACTGTAATTTGCATTTAAATGGCTACATATCATTTTCAGAATAATATTAAAAATAACAGCTGCTCAGACCAAATATTGATTTTCAAGCTTGTTACAACTGTTTTTCTGGAAATATGTAAATAAATGAGGGTTTGAACATATGTTTGGATGTTGTGTGCATTTTAATTCAAGATGAATTTAGATTCAACATTATGGTTAACTGAATCATAAAACGTAGCTTTTCTCTGATGCACCTTTTTCTCCGTTCGGCTGAGCATCAGAGTTGAAGAGGACCGACCGGTTAAGATGGTTTACACTGATGTGCTTTATCAAATACAGAAACCAGTTCTTGCAGTTGTTTCTTACAGCTCTGAGATGCGAAAAATTTCCCGTTACTTAGGGCACATCTCAACAGGGAAATCCATCTGTTACAAGTCATTTTTTTAAATAATCAATTAAGTGAATCAAACTGTGCCATTGACTTTAACCTGCTCTCATTTTGTAACACACACATCTAATATAATCAAATGTCTGGAAAATGTTTCCTCTTGTTTAGTAGCCAGCAGCTAAACGCTGGCTCATTTAACACTTCACTTTTCAGCTAATAACGTAGCTTCTACTTCTAACAGCTATATTTAAAAAAATGATGAGAAGAAACTAACCATGTAATAAGAAGTAGCTGTTTGTAGGTGTCGTGGAAAATTCATAGAAACAAAGGATCACACACTGGGTGAGAATATAGCAATGATGTTTGATTAAGAGCTGCAGCAATGGGAAAGTGGGAAAGCAAAGTCACACCTTCATACATACACAGATATACCCGCTGATCGAGCATAGCAGACAGGGTTGTGGTTAAGCAAAACAGGAGAGTCTGGTCTCAATATCAACAACTTCTTGGAATAAAAGAAGTTGACCTTTATTGCTTCTGCTCAAGTAAAGGTGAGTGAGGATGCTATTCGCAGAAGTGAAGAGGTCTCAGTCCGGTTCAGACTGTTCAAACCATCTGCACAGGGTGTAAAAAACCCACATACGAGACGTGCAAAAACCAGTCATTATAAGATGTGCATACTTCTACAATTTTAAGCTTGCACTGACAAAATCAACTTTCATTATCACTCTTTACACAAGGACAAACCTTTTCCAGATGTCATAAGCACAGCAACATATACTCTGAAATAAAGATATGAACGTATATGAACTTATAGAATAAAAAAATAAAACATATGAACTTAGACTATATGTAATTTTTCATTACATACGATACTTTAAAAATCTCCTATGTGCAGCAGAAAATAACGTGAAAGTTCAAATGTGACAACTTCAGAAATAAGTTGATCATTTCTGTTGAAACAGTAACATGTTGGTTTTATAAAGAAAAATATTATTAATATGAATCTAGACAAAAACATATTTCCTTAATTTATCTAATGCTGTTAATTTCTTGCACAGATTGGTGGAGATAAAAGAGCCATAGTTACACCCCTGAATGACTATCACCCTGCAGCTTTAACACCCGCAATGATGAAGTACTTCATAAGTTGGATCAAGGATCACACCACCTCTGTCCTGGGTGGTGTGATCAGGAACAGTTTCTTTCCCACCGCCATCCATCTTTTAAACAGAAGAGCAATTAAGTGCAATTACTTCTGAAAAATTGTGCAATAACTGCTCATTTATTTTCTTGTTTTACACTTATTTATTTCATTCACTACCACAACAGTACTTTATAATTGTTTTATTTTGTGTTTTTATTTAATCTCAAGTGTGTTAATTATGTGTTTTGTTTTTTTATAATTGACCCTGCATCATCATTTCATTCTGCAGTGGATCTCTGATATAATTTGACTGAATGAAAGTGAAGGTGATCTGAGAAATAAAATGGCACTAAGTGACAAAATATTCAAACAGAGCATCTTGGGACTATTCACACTCTCCCTACACTCCCAAAGTCACAGTCTTTCCGTCCCACTCTGAGGTGGACAGACATTTGACAAAGAAATACCACAGGTCATGTTTACACACAGATTTTTCTCTGAGCAAATTATCCATTGCCATGTAACTCCCCATCAGAGAAACATCACCTGAAAACGTCCAGAATTTTTTTCCTTTGTTTTTTTAACTTGTCCTGTCCAGCATGGTGACAGCAGAACGATGGTGTGGCTCCTGCATTGTGCCGAACAAATTTGCTTTTCCAAGAGGAGCTTTATGGGTATAAGGCTCCTCTTGATGATCTGATTAATTTATATATTTATTTTAATCTTATTTCTTTATTTTGAATTATGGAATTTACATAATCTTGCTGTACCTGACGGGAGGGGACAGAAAAAAGGAGAATAGTGAAAAGAAGTAACAAGAAAAGTAGAAAGAAGGAAAAGAAGACAAAGATATAACAGATAGAAGGCAACGACCCTTCAAACCAAACTAACACCAGATAGCCAACTGCTACACCTGTACAGAAACACAGCAGAGAATTTCCTACAGCTTTTAAAAAAAACAAAGCTGACAATCATCAGGAGTTCCTAAAAAAAATAACCAAGACAACAACAACAGCAAAAATAAAAAATAAAAACAACAAATAACAAACATGTATCACAACAACAACCAAAGTACCAGAAACACATACACACAAAAACTAAACAAAAGTATCTCTTAGTGTATAAACCCACTGCACAACTCAGTGACTGTGTCAGCATGCAGAGTATGAGGAGTCATCAGGCACCCCCACCAATATCCAACCCCCAAAGCGACAAGGTAACAATCCTCCACCTGCACTAAGTGATGGAGCTAATCACAGGACACTAGAGGGAGTGAAATTCAGCTAACTGGTTCTTTGAGGAGACAGACATTGTCTCAGTATGTCATGGTCTAGTAAGAGATTCCTAAACTGCTGAATACACAGATTATTTTTGGTTTTCCAGTTCATGAGGATAGTTTTCTTTGCGTAGAACCATGAGGATCATGTGTGCAGAGTTAATTACTATGTTAATTTCCCCCAAGTCACCAAGTAGACACAGTGAGGGGTTTGAAGGAGTATTACATTTAAACCACGTTGACATGTCTTTATATCCCTGAAGACAGAACCTGCAGACAGGTGTGCCACCACACACCAGAACCACAAGGCATGGAAGTTGTGTTGTCAGTGGTAAATATGTGTGACCATTCTATTCTATTCTATTCTATTAATAAAGTTACTGGATAAGTCAGCCCCCAATTTCAAAGTTGGAAGATAGACTGAATCTCCTACATCGGATTATAGTCTATATTTTTCTAATAATAGTTTTGGGGCATCAAGATTAAAAAATTCTTAGGTAGCTGCAAGTTAATGATATATATTTTACACATAATAGATTTAAGCTGGTGCTATTCTACAAGTTTAGTGCTTCTGATTCCATATTGTGAAGAGAATATAAAAATGAATTTTCCTCTTTTCTATTATATGTTTTATTCCTTTATTTTTTCCATTGACTGAAGTTAATCATTTTTTTTATTTTCCAGGATGTCAGGGTTGTTCCAGATGGGTGTAAGCTTACACAGAATAAGTGAAGACTTGATTATCTTTATAAATTCCCACCAAGCCATCAAAGAGAAACTGATGTTAATGCTTTTAAAACACCTTTGTGTTTTGATGGCTGAGCTGATGAATGGCAGGTCAGAGATAACCAGATCCTCACACAATGCTTGCTCTACATCTAACCTTGGTTCATCCAGACTGCTAGGTTTAAGCCCTTTGGGGATATATTGTAGCTTGTTAGCTAAGAATAGTGATTAAAGTTGGGTAGCTCCAATCCACCTCTGTCTTTAGTCTGTTGTAAAGTTTTTAGACCAGGGGTGCCCAAGTTCAGTCCTCGAGATATACTATCCTTATAGATGCAACCTTTCTCCAATACACCTGAATCAAATGGCTCAGTTCCCTCATCCACATGTCATTCAGCTCTGGAGATTAATTTAATTTCATTCATATATATATATATATATATATATATATATATATATATTATGATGCACTTTTTTCCACTTATTTTCATAAAGGATTTTAGCTTATTTTCAGTACAATTTTACACTCTCATGCCACTGAGAGTGTGGCCTTCTATCAGTCCAAGCCTGAATTAGAGTTACTGGAATCATACCCTTTGCTAAAGCTAATTAGCATCAAGATAATTAGCATCATTTTCAATGCAAATTTGTTTAAAAAGAGGATGAAACTGAAACCAGATTTTACCAACTAGATATGACTCTCTTTAATGGATACAAGATAAGGAGCAAGTTGTTAGTGAGCTGTGTGTTAGCACTGTGTGTTAGCTAAACACATCAAATGCTTCCAAAAAGGCCTGTCCTTTGGTATTAGAATAGAATAGAATAGAATAGAATAGAATAGAATAGAATAGAATAGAAATACTTTATTAATCCCTTTGGAGAGTCCTCAGGGAAATTTGGGTACCAGCAGCAATACAACACCAACAGTAAAGCAGGACAAGCACAAGACACAATATATACAGGTACAAAGCAAAATAGAGGCAACAAGGTGCAAGAAAAGCACAAATAGAATGCAATAAATAACAATAAGATAAGTTAAATAAAACAATATAAACAAGCATTGCACACAGTAGAGGTGGTACAGATTCCCAGTTCACTATTGCACGTATAAGTTATTGCAACTGTTTGTATGGCTTATTGTGCATGTGTTGTATCAGTATTATGCCAAGCCTCCACATTGTACATGTCTGTCCCCCCTGGAATTTCTCAGAGCAAAGCCTAAAAATAAGTCAAACCCCCTTGATATTGGAAGACACAGACCCGAGTTTTATGATGCAACTGGCTAGCTTGCATTACCACCTATGCATAACACCTGTAACCAGAAAGATGCAGCCATGGACTGTAGCAAAATGGAAAATGTATAATAAATACAGCTACTAAACAGATTTTCACCATTACTACAGGACCCTGACTCCCCACCTGATGATCTGAACAAACTCCCACCTCCACAAAGTAGGCTAAAGACTAAATAAGAGTAAGAGCAGACAGCTTTAGAGAGAGCTGACAACAGGGTCGCAAACCCATAAGTGATTCTACTCTCAATGGTGTGAGGAGGCCGATGAGTAAAATCACAAAATCACTGTTTCCCTAAAGATACGGTCTCTGGAGAGTGCCAGGTATTGTGGCTGGGCACGCTGGTGCCAATACGCTGGTCTTTCTGCCAAGGATAAGAGACAAGAAGAGTTCAATCAGTTGTAGGAAACAAAACAACTTGTCCTCTCAGCCAACAATAAGAGACAAGAAGAATCTAAACAACTTAAGGAAAGAAAAACAACTTGTCAGAAATCTGGCATGGTAGCGTCACACTCCCTGCTTGAACATGAGGAACACAGTAACCAAGAGAGAGAGTCTTCACCCACTATCCCAGCTACCAAGTCTGGAAGTTCAGCATCACCAACTACACAATCCTCAGCCTTCACATCTCCTTCTCCTTGTAACACTCCTAATACAGCTTTATTTAATGTCATGTCATTGGAAGGTAAATCATTTTTCATTAGTAAATGTATTATCAGACTTTGTTAGATAAAGATACTAACACAACCATTCTCACTGGATCAGCCCCTCTCAGCTTCAGCTTTGTTCACAAAGAGAAATGAAGAAAGGATGGAGGGGGGTCCAGTATAAATATCCTACGGAGAATATAAATTCTTTGCTATTAGGGTAATTGTATTCTCTAAGGCCTATTCATGAATGTTTATAGTTCACCTATTGGATACAATGCAATATTCTTTGATGAATTTGCTGAATCATGGTCCACAATTTGCATTGATTTTGGCTATCTGGTAATCACTGGTGACATTAACAGTGATGTTGACCTCTCCCTGGATTGAGAGTCTTAAGAACTCTACATAATTATTCTTAGAACCTGTTTTCGGCTGCATGTCAAATGACCTTTTGCATGTAATCAACACCTCTCTGTCAGGCTGTTTCCCCCTAACCCTGAAAACTGCAGAGCAACTTGGACACCTCTATAGCTATAGACCCATCTCAAATATCCTGTTTTAGGGAAAATTATTGAAAAAGCTGTTTATCAGCAGCTTTACAAACTTACCTAACAATTGTTTTGGTATCATTCAGTCAGAATTCTGACCGCACGAAAGTACGGAAACTGCCCTCATCAATGTCTTAAATGACATATATCTTAACACAGATGGTAGCAGAAGTTCTATTTTTTTGTTTTTGTTGGTGTTGTTATACTCGTCCTGTCCAGCATCATGACCTCAGAATGACGATCTGGCTGCTAGGGCTGGACGGATTGATACAAATATCGATATTATCGATACCAGGACTAGTAGTATCAGTATCAGTCGATACCAGTGTGATGAGATTGATGTTTTTCTTGCAGAGTGCTTTGGGGGCAAAAAACAAAGAATGAAAGCTAGATTTTGCTTATGTTTGGAAAATTTGAACTCTTGACTTTATTTTTCTCAAAAATAAAGGGAATAACAGTTATTTTATCATTTTTTACGTTGTTGATATAATTTTATATTGCTTACTCATTTATAAAAAGCTTGAATTTAAAATGAATTTCTGTTATTCAGTTTTTTTTTATAAAAAAATTTAATAAATAATTAAAGACAAAATCATTGAATGATTGTGAAACTAACAGTGAAATCTAAAGTATTGGTATCGGCGATACTTGCCCTGGATTTACTTGGTATCCGATCAATATCGAAGTTTGCAGTATCGTCCAGCCCTACTGGTTGCCGTGTTGTGCCAAACAAATTTATTTGCCAAGAGGAGCTTTATAAATAAAATGCTCCTCTTGATACTAAAGTATTATTCTTTATTTTCAGACAAGTTCAGTTTTGGTTTTTGTGAGATTTGACACAGTCAACATTCTTTGGACTGACAATTAGGATAAAATTTCAAGCCTAGATCTGGATTGGTTTGAATCAATCTTGAAAGACAGGGACTACTTCGTATATTTGTAACTACAGATCTATTCAAACGAAGATGACATGTGGAGTTCCTCACAGCTTTATTTTGGGGCCCCGAATGAAAGACAAACAGTGCTGCTCCACGGTGCCGAAGGAAACAGACCGAATCATCTGCGTCGCCCCAAAAGGATCAGCTGAATCTCTTTAGGGGAGCTCCTCTGCCTTCAGGGGAGCCAAGCTCCCCCGTAATTCAAAGCCTGGCTACAACAGCAAACATTTTTCTGCTGACTTTTTGGGTGAGCCTGTTGACATTTGATGGTAGTATTTTGAGCAGCACAAACAAAACTCATGTAATGTTTCTAAATTTAAATCAATTTCACCTTTAAAGACACAGAGACTATTTTTAGCACTTTTATCTCCTCATGCCTCGACCATAGCAGCAGTCTTGCCTTCAAATTGTCATGGTTCACGCTTCTTCACATCTCCGACTTCCGCATGACCTTATTTGGAACACCATCACCAGCAGCTGTTAGGACGGCGCAGCTGGAAGACATCAGCCTCATCACACCTCCCGCATATAAGCTCCAGACTGACATCCAGTCATCGCTGGATTATACTACTCACTGTGGTAACCAGTCGAGCTCGCAGTATTATTGTTTGTACTCAAAGTTATTGCTGACCATTGTGTCTCCTTTCTCCTTTAAGCACCCGACCTGAACCCTGCCGGTTTTCTAGAATCCTGTCTGCCCGCTCCATCCCGTCCTCAAAGCGAACTCATCGAATCATCCCTAACAATAAAGTGTTCTTTGTTTTTCCCTGCGCTTCAGTCTCTTTGGATCCGCACACCAAACCTTGACACAAATGGGACAAAGCTGCCATATGTTTTAACTAGACAGCACATTACTTTTGTTTTAGCCTCTGTGCACTGACTTCCAGTATGCTCTTGTATCATTTTAGGATCTTACTCTTGAATTGTAAAGCCCTTCATAGGTCTCATGCTCATACTTATCAGACCTTTTAGAAAAATATAAGCCTGTTAGAAATCTAAGATCCTCTGGTAGAGGACTTATGGTTGTTCAGAGACTTGGTTTAAGACCAGAGGTGGCAGAGCACTTGCACCCAGAGTCCATAAACTCTGGAATCTGCCTGAGGAGATCCGGTCAGGAGAGACAGTGTCTTCTTTTACATCTCCTCTTAAAAAATACTTTTATCTGAGAGCCTTCCCTGATTTTATCCTACACTATTGATCTTATTTACTAGATTATTTGCTACAATTACACTTCTATTAGTTCATTGTTTTATGTTGTTTTACTTTATTTTATTGCTTTCTAAGGATAAAATCTTGATCTGAAAATTACGGGACTTAACTTATGTGAAATCGAGCTTTGTTACCTCAAGATAATGGAGTGATAAGCTTGTGACCTCGTGATAACAGCATAAAAAGAAATAATTGCAGGAATCGCTGCACTTGGCTTTTGTAATTTTCCTCTATAATAAAAATGATTTACTTTACTATTTAATTACCAATTTATTTATTTAATAACTAAACAAAATTCACTTTAAGTTGAACAACGTAAAACTTTGTCTTTTGTTATAGAATAAATTCACTTTGCCAAGAATAACTTTATGGATGTAAAGACAATAAAGCTTTGTGGACATAAGGCTCCCATTAATATAGAAATATTATTCTTTATTTTCATATTAGTTTATTGCTGAATTTACATATTAATGCTGGACCTGACAGGGGGAACACATAAAAGGAGGAAGTGATGAGGGGAACAAAGCAGATAAAGATAGAACAGACAGAAACTTTAACCTGAAGAGAAAAACCAGAAAACAAGCAGCTGCACCTGTAATGAAAACTAAGCTGTTGGTCACTTCACTTGGCTTTATGGTTGCATAACATCTGAACGATTATACAAATCCCCTTAAACTCCCTCACCCTGAGATAAATTGAGGGTTTTAAAATCAATTCAGAAATAAAATTTTGTTTCTTAATTCATTAGCATATATTTCCTTTATCTTAATTTCAAACATTATAAATAAAATACATGTACTAGATCCATTCTTAGAGAAATACGTCTGCGGGGCTCTTACAGCAGCCATCCTTGATGTGCGGTGATGGATATAGTGTGAGAAAATGTCTGATGTGTAGGATGTTAAAGATTATCATTACAAACAGGTGAGTAAAGAGTGCAGGAAAATGAGAATAAACCACTTTTTGTAGGTGACATTTTCTGTGTGTGTCTTTGTGGATGAAGGTCAAGTTGACCTAAAGATGTTATCAAGTATGTAAATATGCGGGAGGGGGGGGAAGCGTGGACACTCAATAATCTTTTTTTTTTGCTTGTTTGGCTGAAGATCTCAGACTTCAAAAGCCCCCTGTGCTTCCTACAAAGATGAAAGAAGAGTTAAATTAAGCATCTTGAAAGACAAGGAAAGAAATGTCCAGTTAAAGTTCAGAAGGGCGGGTCGGTTAAAAAACAGAAGTCCTTCTTTTCATTCCAGCTCTTGTGCTGATTATAGGAATGCAAAAGACAGACAAGGATTTTGCTTGAGCTTTATTTAAAATGTCTATTTTTCTATTAGAGGAAAATAAAGTTTTATTAGTTTACTATTTTTTTTCTGGTTTAACCAGAAAAAATGTCACGTCAGGAACAAATTATACAAAATGAAGAAATATGAGAAAAGAACATTAGGGGTTAAATTCATTGTATCAGTGTAATAATTTAATGGTCCAATGAAAGTGTTGTGTGTCCATAGTTCTGTTCATCTATGGGATGGTATACTGTATATCTGAAAAAGTGGTAATAATCAGCAGGAAGGCGTGTTATGGAAAGATGTTTTTCTTTGTTTAATATTATTATTATTATTATTATTATTATCTGAGCTCATGTGCTTTCAACAGAGAAGTAAGAAAAGGTGGGTAAAAGACAGAATAAGGGGCAGAAAACACATTAGAGGATAAATTGTGTGGGTGTAATAAATAAAGTTTGCTGTTGAGCATAATTCTACTCATCTATGATGGGGCGATATACTGTATATCAGAAAATATAGCAATAATTATATAAAAATAATCAGCAGGAAGGCGACGATGTTTTTCTTTGTTTGACATTGTACCTGATGTTCCTCTGACTTAATCAGCGCCTTGCTGTAATCTTTGCTGTCTGCACAGCTGCTCGGAGATAAACTTGTGTCTTATTAGCAGCAACATGCACCACGAAAGACGACTGCAGGCGCCACACGTGATAAGAAACTTTCTGAAAGGATCAGAAAGTGGAACGATATGATCATAAATCGCTGCCTGGACATCACTCAGCATCTCACACTGCAGACAGCTTTTAACTGCTGGACCTTTCTCTAAGAGAAACACACAAAGGTAATTATATTTAATATCCTTTACAATTTTTCCATAATAAACACAACAACGCTATATTTATTGAATTGAAATAAAAAATGTATGACATGTTTTTTTATTGGACTTTGTTTCAGATGGTGTGGTTTCTTCTCCTGTTGATGGTGACATGTGCTGCAAGTTCAGGTCCAACCAGTAAGACAAGATAATATTTTCTAAATCTAATAGGGGAAATTTAGTTTTTACACTGAAGTAAACTCCTTTTGAAACAAGTATTTGACTAAAAAATTTTATTATTTTAATAGTTTTTTGCAATTCAAGCTTTCTTACCAAAAAAAATCTTACATATAAGGATTCATAGTTCAAAATATAAAACTTTCTTTCTTTCTTTCTTTCTTTCTTTCTTTCTTTCTTTCTTTCTTTCTTTCTTTCTTTCTTTCTTTCTTTCTTTCTTTCTTTCTTTCTTTCTTTCTTTCTTTCTTTCTTTCTTTCTTTCTTTCTTTCTTTCTTTCTTTCAGATCTAGGTGACCAAGTGTTTATCTTTCCAAAACAAACCGGAACACATCATCTAAAGCTGCATTCATGCATACATACTTTCAGTGCAGTGACTGTCTGTCTCAGGTAGAGTAATAAGTACAAAACACACATTATATGAGTCTGTACATGACTGTGAAAGCAACATTTATTGTATGACAATCTGATAATTGTTAATTTCCTACAGGGTAAAAACTGACCTCTGCAGAGATCACAGCCTTTTTTCGGCAGCTACAGCCAACAAAGACAATGCTTTCCGCATTTACTGGAACCAAGACCATGATCATTTAGAAGTTAGTATCAATAATAACAAGGTTGAATTCAAAGGGCTGAAGTATGACCGGAATAAGTGGCATTCAATATGTGTCACATGGGACTCTGCAACGGGACTGGTGCAGCTGTGGATTGATGGACATCGAACAATTAAGGAATACGTCAGTAATGATCTCATTGATGACCTATGCATCATCTTAGGACAGGTACAGTTTTTGTTTATGTAAATGTAAAGATTCATGAGAATTATTGTAATCTCATCTCTATGCATTCTTTACAGGAGCAGGATAATTACTGTGGTGGATTTGACCAACATCAGTCCTTTGTTGGTGAGATATCTGATGTACACGTGTGGGACTACATCCTTGAAACCTGTGAGATCCAGCATTACCTGAATTATCAAAATTTCTGTCCTGGAAATGCAGTGAACTGGAGGCATCTGTCGTTTCACCTTACTGGAGGAGTAGTGATAGGTCATAACCAGATCTGTCCCCAAGACTGCTTGGAAAATGTGTTTCCAAAATTATCTCATAGTGATGACTTTAAATATTACATTGATTACTATCATTCCCGCGATCATAGCCATGGTCGTCAACACCATGGCCCTTGTTGTGATGACCATGGCCATGGTCATCACAACAAGGGCCATGGTCATCACCACCATGGCCATGGTCATCACCACCATGGCTATGGTTATCACCACCATGGTCATAACGACAAAGGCCATGGTCATCACAACAAAGGCCATGGTCATAACGACAACGGCCATGGTCATAACGACAAAGGCCATGGTCATAACGACAAAGGCCATGGTCATAACGACAAAGGCCATGGTCATAACGACAAAGGCCATGGTCATCACAACAAAGGCCATGGTCATAACGACAACGGCCATGGTCATAACGACAAAGGCCATGGTCATCACGACAAAGGCCATGGTCATAACGACAAAGGCCATGGTCATAACGACAAAGGCCATGGTCATCACGACAAAGGCCATGGTCATAACGACAACGGCCATGGTCATCACGACAAAGGCCATGGTCATCACGACAAAGGCCATGGTCATCACGACAAAGGCCATGGTCATCACGACAAAGGCCATGGTCATCACGACAAAGGCCATGGTCATAACGACAAAGGCCATGGTCATAACGACAAAGGCCATGGTCATCACGACAAAGGCCATGGTCATAACGACAACGGCCATGGTCATAACGACAAAGGCCATGGTCATCACGACAAAGGCCATGGTCATAACGACAACGGCCATAGTCATCACGACAACTGAGATAGTCATCACAACACCGGCAGTTCTCCTGCCTAGGGTTACTCATCATGAGCATTTTCCTACCCCTGTAGACTTCAACAACAGTTATTTTGAATGTGTGTATTGAAGGTTATCATTAATCAGCTCATGTAATTTCTAAAAAGAGAAAAACAAACAAAATGTACATCTTATCCTATCAGCATCATCAATAAAATTATGTAATTTGCATAGAAATTGCTACATATTATAGTCATAATAATATTAAGAATAAAGCTGGTTAGACCAAATATTAATTCCAAGCTTGTTACAATTGTGTTTTTCTGGAAATGTATAAATAAATGAGGGTTTGCTCAAGACCTTTGAATAGATGTTTGGATGCTGTGCACATTTTAATTCAAGGTGAGAACCATGGAGTCTAATTAGGATTTATCATTGTGTGTCACATTTTGGGCTGGGGTGGGGATTTCCCAGCCACCTCTGAAGGCATCTTTCCTGTGGCTCTGATGGCTAATGTGTTGTTCCCTAGATAAGCATTAGTCTCATTGCTGCTCACTGCCAGATCAGTTGCCAGAGTATTTGCCTGAGTGTTTACAACCTTTTCCATCTGCTTTTTGACCTGTTTCCTCCCACCCAGGAGGTTTTGTACTAGCCTGTTCCAGCCTGGTAATTTCTGCTTCCTTTTATTGTGACTTTTACAGTTTTTTTGTAGTGAACGTTCGGGAGATTGAATCGTTTGGAACAACTGTTCCGATAAAAGAATCAATCTTTTGGAACGGTGACATCTGGTGGCCAAAAAAGTGATTTCAATAAATCCATCTTGATAAACTGAAATGTTTCATGTGTCTTGGGTCGTTTTGTCCGTTGTAATTTCTTATGTTTGTTTATAGTGATATTTGTATTTAAGGATGTAATATTTTAACCAGTCAGTATTTGTATGGGATGCTTCTGTACACAGGGGGATAGCAAGCTTTCATAAAATGTGGGGGGTGTGGTTTGTTACATCTACACTGGAAAATATAGATTTTTTTTTTATTTAACATTTGATGACCCCCTAAGTTATAATAAGCAGCTTCTTATTTACTAAAATATAGGACTTAAAAATTCTTATTCGTGCAATCCTTTTCCTGGTTAGTGCCCCTGCCTGGCCCCCGATCAGAACTTTTCTATACCCGTCCCTGTAAATCCACCTGGTGAGAGAATGGTCCTGCTCTGATTTGGAGTTCAGAACCTGTTCATAATTTCCCCTCACCACATTCAGGGCTCTTAAAAGAAATACATGCCTATCCAACATCTGCACAGTACCAATAATTTAGAGAAGACATCCCTTCTTTAATCCTGCCACAAGTTAAATACCTGAATCTGATCCATCTGGCTGTATTATGACCAGATGAATTTACAGCTGCGTCAACAGCAAACTTCAGCTAATAATGAAAATAATATAAAATAAATGCAAACAAACGGCTAATTCAAATGAACTAAGGTTTAGTTTCCTCCTCCTCAGCACGAGCTGAATGATTGACAAACAATAAGAGACACGCTGGGACAGAAAAGCCGATCAGCTGATCACCGACAACAGGAGAGGGAGGGGGAGAGAGACTGGACCAACGTTTATGTAAAAGTTTAATTTAAAACAAAGAAGAAAAAAGAGCTAAATAAATGTGGGTGTTGGACCCTCTCACCATGAAAAGTGTGGGTGTCAAGACACTTACATCCCCCACGTGTGCGATGCACATACCTACACACATTATTTTAGTAGGGGATGCTTTTGCTTGTGCATTAATATTTGTAGGGGGTGCTTTTGTACAAGTCTTTTTTAAGACGATCTGCTTCAACTGTACTCGGGCTAAGAGGGTTTCGGCTCTTGGTCAAAACCTCTCCTGCTTTGGAGAATATTCTCTCACAAGGGACTGATGTGTCCGTAGGTGTCCCCACATTGTTGTAGTATTGCAAAAAGCCAAATGCTGCATGCAATGCATACATTTAACCCTTTTCTCCTCAAGGAGCTCGAAGTGATCTCAGACAGCTGACCTGGGACGCTTTCTGCTTCCTTCCATTTCCAAATAACTCAAACTTTCTCAAAAACACTCAGTTCAATACTCAGATACCTAAATGAGGTAAGACTTTACAAATAAATGGCCTAACCACCTTCAGATGTGACTTGCTTTGAAGAAATGCGTTTGCTAAAAGACCGTAGAACAGAATAGTTTCTCTGTTCTCTTACATCTACAGAAGATCCAGCTGCCAAGGATCAGATCTAAAGACACTTACCTGAGCACAATAAATTCTTACTTATCCAATAAGGTCTCTGACCTTTTGTGGGTCCTGTCTGCTGAACAACATTATGGTCATTGAATCATAAACACCTTATCCCCCTTTCACAGAGCATCCGAGGACCAACCAGTTAAGATGATTTGTTTCTTGCAGCTTTGAGAAGCTGAAATTTCCTGTTATTTTGCACCTGTCAGAGCAGGTAAACTGATCAGTTACAAGTCATTTCCTTAATATTCAATTAAGTGAATCATTAAGATGCTGCTATTGACTTTGATCTGCTCTCATTTTGTAAAGCACACATCCAACATAATCAAATGTCTGGAAAATGTTTCTTTTGGTTTAATAGTCAGAAGTTAAATGGCAGTTCATCTGACACTTCACTAATAATGAAGGCTTCCCTTTCTAACAAAAATAAGCTGCAATAAGGGAAGGAAATGAGATTAGATGAGAATATTAAGAGAGGGAAAAAGAAACACATTCAACTGTTGCTTCGACTAAATAAGCCTTTATCCCCTCCTTTGGTTTATTTGCATATTTATCTTTTTACAGATACAATCAAGGACTCCAATCCAAACGCATTTCTCTTAAATAATTCATATAACACTTCACTAATAATGAAGGCTTCCATTTCTAACAGCAATAAAATTAATGGAAAAATGGATGGGGAGCAGAACAGTAAGAAAGATCACATGGTTTTATTTTTGAGCGAAAACAAACCAGACAAAAAGAAATACTGAACTTATGCTAAGCAAAAACACCTGCAGCTGAAGCAGCAGTGCAAACAGGCAGCACTTTTAAAATAAAAAAATTAAATTGTTACATGTAAAGGAAGTAACATGAAAGTTCAATCGGGACAATTTCAGATAGAAGCTGAATCATTAGAAAAACGGCATTGATTTATATTTTTTTCTGTGTAGTTTTATGGGAATTAAAAAATGGCACTCAGTGAAAGAAGATGTTGAAAACAGAGAATAAGCAGTGTTTAATAATAAGTATTTTATATGGGGCTATTTGTACTCTCCCCACACTCCCACAGTCTTGCCGTCCCACTCTGAAGTGGACAGACATTTGACAAAGAAATGACCCAGATCATGTTTGGAGATGGCTCTTCCTCTTAGCATATTCTCTGTTGCCATGTAACTCTCTGTCAGAGGAAGATCACCTGAAAATGTCCAAGCAGAGACAAGAAATCATTTCAATTCTCAAAATAACATAAAAAAACACCATCATTGGTCATTCGAAGGTTTACACACACGCACATATATACATATATATATATATATATACACACATATATATACATATATATACACACATACATACATATATTGTTGTAGAAGAAATTACCAAGAGTCTGGGATGAGTAAAAGTATATAAGGTTTATTACAGGAGAAGTATAAAATACAGAAAATACTTCGAAAGCTATCTTGCTGACCTCAGAAGCCAACAAAAGGACTGTCCCTTTCTGCATTTTAGGAATCAGTTTTATTCAACCTGATCCTAGCTGAAGGCCAGTCTCTAAACTGATAAAAAAGGAGAAGAGAGACTAGAAGGCGCCCGTTCTCGTATTGTCTCGCCCAAACAGGCTGCTATTTTCTAAACAAATGTTTGTATCTAGCAGCTGCCCATCAGTCTCAACGTGTCCCCATATCACGAGTCCTGAAGAGAAGTGGTCAGCCTGACCTCACACAAGAACCCAACATGAGAATAATTACTTCAATGTTCTATATAAGGGAAATACACGTTATGAAATGTAATTGAGGGTAATAAATGAATAAATGTATTATATGTATTATATGAATAAAAGAATGATTACACTTGTGATTGATATGAGTAAATATAATCGATAACCATATGCATTAAAATTACTTCCACATCTATCTATCTATCTATCTATCTATCTATATATATATATATATATATATATATATATATCCTAAATCGTTTTTATATTACCCACCATTTCACTCTGTATCAAGCAAGTAAGTAAGTACGATAATCAAGACAGAAAAACAGGCGCCGACTTGTTTAAAATAAATGCAACATTGCCGTTGATCAAGCTGCAAGCTGCTTTCACAGCGATGTGCCGTCACAGACATGATCTGGCGTGTCTGCAGGCCAGCGTCTGAGTTTCTGTTGCCATGGACACCAACTAGCGTTTACTCAGCGCAATAATTTACAGCAATAAGGCTATTTGACCAGAACTTCTTTCATAGGTGTCCATTATCACTTTTTAATGGACACCCTACAGCCAATCAGAATCTAGTATTCACCCAGACCATGTCATAAATATAAATATAAATATAAATATAAATATAAATATAAATGCACTCTGAATGTTTCTAGTTTAATCTGTCTCCACACTCTACTGACCAGCGATGTGAGGAGGCATAACAGCCACGTAGTCCAGCCCTGATGTTTTCAGCACGGTGTACATCCTGTCGTGGTCCTCTGTCACAGGAACAAGACGGGGTGGGACTTTTGAGCGATCCCACAGGAGAAAAGCTGCAATAAGGGAAGGAAATCTGATTAGATGAGAAGATTAAGAGAGAGGGAAAAAGAAACACAACAACTGTTGCTTCGACTAAATAAGCCTTTATCCACTTCCTTTGGTTTATTTGCATATTTTTCTTTTTACAGATACAATCAAGGACTCTGATCCAAACACATTTCTCTTAGCAATAGGAATTTGTGATGTAACCTTCATGAAATCATGCATCAAATATTAACTAAGGATTACTTCTGTATATGATTAGTACCCCTGCTATAAAGTGCTTCTGTTTCTTGTGTATCTGTGCCTCTGAAATATTTAATTTATTCCTTTTTTTCATACCTGACATGCAGCCAACCACTTTGCGGATCCCTCGTGCCTTCATGGCTTCCACAATGTTCTTGGTGCCTTCTGACATCATGGTGGTCGGGCCTGATAAAAACAAAGTTATCAGAGTTCATAACCACTGAAAGAAATCTGGATTTACTCCAGTACAATATTTCCAGAAGCTGTCATGGTATATTTGATTTATTTTGTTTTAGTATGGTAGTTAAAAGGTAAATGCAAACAAGCCTTATTTAAAAAAATTGGAAAATATTCCAAAATGTAGCAAAAAACTTAAATCTGTCATTTTTAAATCGGTTTGAGCATTTATTCAACATACACAAGTCAAAAGTAATTATCAATATCTTAACTAAGCAACTACATTTGTGGGGGGTAAAATTAAAAATGTTCTGCAGCAACAACATCATGAAAGTTGTTAGCAGTAAATAAAGAAAAGAATTGTTCACAGAAGAAACAGAATAAGATCGTCATGGAAGATTCTCCAATCAGCAGGTTGATTGGTGACAGGTGAGGGTGTCAGGATTAGGTATAAAAAGGAGCCTATAAAAACGTCCAACTTATATGTAGGGGCAGGACTTTAAGATTCTGAATGTTTATAAATAAAAGGTAATATTTTAAAATTTGTCACGTGGTGTGGTGGTTAGCACCGCACCCTCACAGCAAGAAGGCCGCTGGTTCAAGCCTCGGGTGGGGGGAGGTTCAAACCCGGGGGCGGTGGCCTTTCTGTGTGGAGTTTATATCTTCTCCCTGTGTATGCGTGGGTTTTCTACAGGTACTCTGGCTTCCTCCCACCATCCAAAGACATGCATGTTTGATTAATTGGGGACTTTAAATTTCCCTGGGAGTGAGTGGTTGTTTGTCTCTCTGTGTTGGTCCTGCGATGGACTGGTGACCTGTCCAGGGTGTACCTTGCCTCTCACCTGTTAAAATGCTGGGATAGGCTCCAGCTTCCCCGCGACCCGTAATGGATAAAACGGTACAGAGAATGAATGAATATCTTAAAATGAAATATTAAACCTAACATGAAGCTGGTGCGTTTGTTACCTCAGTAATTAGTCTAGGAGGAGTGTTACATGTGTCTGCCACATTTGATACAGTGATGTAACCAAATCTTATGGCCACCTCTAGTGAATGACTTATATTATTACACCATTAAATCCTGCAGCCTTCTGAACAAGCCTAACATGGTCAGTTGCGTACTGGAACTGAACTTTATCACTCAGTGCAGGAACGCTTGCAAAGATAAACATCATGTGACCCATTTAGCAGCATGCCAAGCTGCAGTGACAAAAGTTTAAGCTCAACAATTTATAAAGGAGAAGTTAAATTTTAATTGATGCAGCACCACTATTGTAATCTCATTCTGTGATTAATCAAACTTAAAGACTCTTTTCTGCACTAACAATACTTCCTTGTATTTACTCAAACTGTGGAACCTTACTGAGGTCATTCCTGGTTCCTAGGATGATGATTACTGCATCCTGGCCCTCCATAGTCTTTTTTACATCCTCCTTGTTCAGTACGTCACCCGCTACCACTCTGGCTGCCTTGTGGTCAGGAGGAAGCTTGGCAGGATCACGCACCAGCACGGTCACATTGTACCCTGTCAGAAAATGCAAGAAAATTAAACAAATAAACTCATTTATGAGACCCGCAAACACAAGAAAGTAAATTAAAACATTCAATTTAATTGATGCTATTTTAAATGAAAAGTGTATGGAGACTTTAGGGATTCGTTTTGCTGACACATGTAATAAAAACTGCATTTGTCACTGAAGTTTTCACAGGTTTTCCCTCTTTAAACTGGAGCAACATAAGCTCATTTTCACCACTGACACAAGAGGGATTTTGCCCTTGTGCAGACAAGATAGTTAACGGCCTTTTACTATCAGTTGTTGAACAGAGTGCAGTGACTCAGCAAAACACTGACCTGTAACGTCTAACATGACTCAACAGTTTTTATGCCTTGTGTTAAGCAGGAAGAAGGGAAATGAAAATGCTGTCAAATCACATCAGTCATATGACATGATGCATTTGTGTATGCAGCATTTCTAATTTCACAATCTGAAATTTAAAGGTGTACTTCCATCAGATTGCACCTTTGATAAAAAAAATTTTAACTGAAGAAATCTGAAAATAAACTAAATTAAATGAGATAACAAATCATTCACCAACGGAAATTAGAAATATTTTTTACTGGGCTATGGCTATGGTACGGTTATTATTTTATTACAGAAGCTCTGCTATAGAAATCGTATATTTAATGGGAAAAAATCTAATATCCTCGCAACTTTAACCAAACTTTAGCTAAATTGATATGTTGCAAGTTCATAGTCTTTTTTTGTAGAGAGGAAAATCTCCCTTTATCCACTTTACAGGTGGGCAAATAACTACGTTGTCACAGGAGCTGCAGAGGATGGAAACTGACCAGGAGAAACGCCACATGAGAATTTATCTGGATATTTTCTCTTTATGTTTTATTCCCATGGCTCACCTGCGGCCGCCGCCAGCGGCAGGGTCGCCAGTCCGGTCATTCCCGTGGCTCCAAATATCGCGACGTTTTTGATGGAATCAGACATGTTTTTGTTCAAAGCGAGATCCACGACGCAGACACAACTTATGCGCTGAAGCAGAAGATAGTTTGCGATCAAAGTTCACATTTGACATGTGAAGAAACGACTTTTTAAGTCGTGGAGGCGCTTCCGCAAGTCAAACTCCTCCCAGAAGATTTAAAGGAGCCGCTCGCTTCTCTGTCGCTGCAGCGCTCGTGCAGCTGTGGTTGATCACGTCTGCCCATTTCTGTATACATTTCCAAAGTAAACGGGAAATAATGCTGCGATTTATTAAAACATGTGAAACATTAATGTAAAAACAGAGTTTGTATAATTCAAATAAAAGTCACGTCAAGTATATTTTAGGCAAAGTTTTGTCTTTACTCTTACGGAAAAGGTTTCTTGGACTTTCCAAGGCTCTTCTTTGGATTTTTCTGCCTTTAGTTCTGATCTCTGCCCAGATGATCCCAATAATGATCCTTCAATAATGTTCAGGTTCTGGGGAGGATCCAGAACCTCAGCCTCTTTCTCCCTGCTTCCCTTCATTAACTGTAAAAACCTTCAAGTGTCTTGGCACAATTCTTGACCAGATTTTCTGAAACGGAAAACATGTTTTCATGAAAAGAGAATTCCTATTCTATTCTATTCTATTCTATTCTATTCTATTCTATTCTAACTTCTTCTTGACAGCCGCCCTTCCATGGGAACCATTCTGATGAGGATTTGGCCATCACGGGTCTCTGGTCCTGTGTCAGCTCTTTGTTGGATTTGTTTCTATTTCTTCAGCACATCACTTTTAGGTCCTTTTCATCTGCTGTAAATAGTTTTTTAGTCCAGGCCCTTCTTCTTTTACGCTGACTATGCGTATAAGTTTTCAGCTAATAGCTCTGTGGGAATCTTTGTTATTGCAAAAATACAAAATTCTGTATGTCAAACAGTTTTTTTTATAGATGCCACTAAATAAATAGAGAGGGGAAAGATGTGTCTTTGCAACAGACACTAGTAACAAAGAGCCTAAAAGTTGTCTGTTATGTGTTGATACAACACAGGTTGTAAAACACAAAACAGGCTGAGGTTGGGCCTTTCCTTTGAAGCGCCAACAAATCCACTGAGATAGATAAAAAAATATGTGTTATAACTTTATTACAGAAAAAAGAAAAAAGCTAAAATAAAATAATTGGTAATGAACTTAATCCAAAAGCAAAAGAGATAAATCACAGCGATCACCTAAAAGGTAGCAATCAACATGCTTAAATAAGTCATAGGTCAGTTTTTCAGTCAGTATTATTATTATTATTATTATTATAATTATTATTTAGGATAATGTCATTGGTAAAGTCCACCCGTTTATCTATTGTCTCTACCCACTTTTTCAGCTGCAGGGTTGCAGCCATTTAAAGAGTCTTGCATTTGTCATTTTTGTTAGAATAAATTGTTATTTAGCCTGAAAATTATTTAGCAAAATAAATCATAACTCTGCTAAAAGTTTGTACTTGATCTAAACTTGGACTGAATATAACCTTGTATGAATTTTGACTTTGGGAATAAAACTAGAATTATAATGCTAGTAAACAAATTAATAAATAATAATGCTTAACAAACAATGTTTTTATATTAAATAAACCAAAATACAGCTCAGACAGATGATTTTTTTTAATCATATTCTCTCACTAAAAGGTTTCTCACTATTTTTACAAGACTAAATAATAGATATATTCAAACAGTTTAAAATTATTTATAGAAATAAATCATAACTGAAGAAAAGTAAACATAATACAAACTTGTTATGATAATTTAATAATAATCCTTTGCTAACATTGTTTTAATATTAAATTTACCAAAATACCTTAATTTTACTTTCAGATGAAAATTGAATGAATATTAACAAAATGTCAGTTGTTGAAAAATCAACATTTATTTAACATCAGTCATAAAATCTCTTTTTATTTAGGTTGTTTTTACAGACATTGATTCAACATTCATTCTGGGGATGTTTCCGTACTAATTCAACCACATCTCTCTGTTGCAGATAACATCTCAGTTTTTCTTCATGGTGCTCATTAAGGGAAAGGTTTACAATTTCTCTTTATTGTTGTTGTTGGAAATTAAAGCTGATTAGTCAAAAGATGCCCAAAGATTAATACACACATGTAGCCTGCATGGTGTGTAAAATCCCTCTTAAACTGTACTGGCGTCTGGTAAAGGGCTATTTGGATGACTTTGTTATTACGACTTTGAGATATGGGTATGTTTGGACAAGATCTCTTTTAGAAAGCGCTCTTTGGCACAGATAGGCCTATCGTGTATCGACACCTTTCCAGAGATGTGAAACGACAGGTTACTCCAGTTCACTGCATTTCCAGAACAGATTCTTTCATACTCCATGTAGCTCTGGATCTCGCAGGGGTTAAGGATGTAGTCCCACATGTTGAAATCAGTTATCAAGCCAACAAAGGACTGATGTTGGTCAAAGCCACAGCAATAATCATCCTGCTCCTGTCATGAAAGCATAAAGACGAGATTTAAAAACTTCATTCACAGGAGCAAAAACTTGAAACTGCAGGATTTTGTAGAATAAGTGTAACTGGAACTGTACCTGTCCTAAGATGATACATGGGTTACTGAATGATACTCCACCAGCAAATTTCCTAACTGAAGAGTGTTTATCAATCCACAGCTGTGTGATTCCAGATGTAGTGTCCCATGTGACACAAATCGAGTGCCATTTGTTTGGTTTGTACTCAAACCCTTTGAAATGAACGGTGTGGCCATTGATTTCAACTTCAAATACATCATTGTCGTGATCCCTGAATATCACAAAAGTATCGGATTGCTGGTGTATAGACAAGGAAAAAATGACGTGATCTCTGCAGAGGTCAGTCTTTACCCTAAAGGAATTGTCACAAAATATACACAATTATTTTACATTTACAGTAAAATCATTATGAGAATGTCAAACAGTTAATGTTGCTTTCATAGTCATTTTCATTTTGAACTCTACCTGAGACAGACAGTCGCTGCAATGAATGTGTGTATGGATGAATCCACCTTCACATGATCAACGTTGGACTTTCTTGGAAAGACAAACATGCCATGTTCTAGATCTTAAAAAAAGAAAAAAAAAACACAAAGGATGAAGAATAATAAGAGAAGTAAAGGAAAATAGTGTCATTTTTATTAACTGTATTTCAATACAATAATGCATGTTATTGAAAATTGCTAAAGAACAAAAATGGTTCAGAACAACTTTTTAAAAAATTTAAATCATATTTATTTTAGTTATTTATTTAGCCAATCTTTATCCAGGAAAGTCCCACGGAGATCACAGACCTCTATTTTAAGAGAGTCCTAGCTCAGAAAAGCAGCACCACAATCCACAAACAAGAGACAATCGCAGTAATAAAATACTTGTTTCAATCATGTGTAATTCAATAAAAGAACAGGTAAATTTTCCCTGTTAAATAAAAACATATTTGTCTTACTGTTTACGCATGCAGTACATGCTGTCGCCATCAACAGGAGAAGAAACCACACCATCTGAGCCCAAGTCCAACAAACACATTATAATTCAGTAAATCTAGTGACTTTATGTTTGTTGTTAAAAAATTGTAGTTTAAACTGAAATAAAAACATTAAAAATAATTACCTTTGTGTGTTTCTCTCAGAGAAAGGTCCAGCAAGTACAAGCTGTCTGCAGAGTGTGAGATGCTGAGTGATGTCCAGACAGTGATTTATAATCACATCGTTCCACTTTCTGATGCTTTCAGAAAGTTTCTTATCACGTGTGGCGCCTGCAGTCGTCTTTCGTGGTGCATGTTGCTGCTAATAAGACACAAGTTTATCTCGGAGCAGCTGTGCAGACAGCAAAGATTACAGCAAGGCGCTGATTAAGTCAGAGGAACATCAGGTACAATGTCAAACAAAGAAAAACATCTTTGCCTTCCCGCTGATTATTTTTATATAATTATTGCTATATTTTCTGATATACAGTATATCGCCCCATCATAGATGAGTAGAATTATGCTCAACAGCAAACTTCATTTATTACACCCACACAATTTATCCTCTAATGTGTTTCCTGCCCCTTATTCTGTCTTTTACCCACCTTTTCTTACTTCTCTGTTGAAAGCACATGAGCTCAGATAATAATAATAATAATAATAATAATAATAATAATATTAATAATAATAATAATATCTAGCATTTAGAAGAAAGCAAGTGACTCTTTTATAACATGCAACAGTGAAAAAAAATCCTGTATAAATAATATATAAATTAAAATTTAAAAAAGGGCTTTAATGGGGAAAGTAAAGACCTTTATTATCTGATGTGCATCTTGAACCAAACCGAACATGACATTTTTTAGAAAAAGGTTGTAAGGCCACTTGACATTATGGCTGAAAAAATAATTATATCAACACCCTTAGCAAGGCGAGGCAAAATAATATTTTCTGATCATAGTTTATGCCTCCCCAACCCTGACATCTTTAGGATCTGAAAAATAGTTCAGAAATAAAATTTTGCTTCACATTTAAAATACACTGTACATTTTAATTTCTAACAATATAAATAAAATATATGCCCTGGATTCATTATTAAACACATATGTCTGCGGTTCCCTTGTGGTGCATATTCTGAGTGAAGCCCATTCTCTAATTCATTTTTCAAATTGGAAGTTATTTTGATATGATCCTCATGCTCTGAGATAAATTCTGCTTCCACGTAACTGTGGGCCTGACTGTCTTCAAATAAGAGCTCTAAAGCTCTCTGACAGCTCAGTCTTTTGGTCCTAATCATGGTACTGGATTCTATACTGTCCTGTAGAAGTATTTATCTCTTTTATCCCTTGATGTGCAGGTGTGAGGGATACAGTGTGAGAAAATGCTCGATGTTTAGGACATCATCATTGTTAACAGGTGGTCTGCAGGTGGACATGGCAGAGGGTAAAGAGTACAAACTGCTTCTTGTTGCTTAGATCTGCAGTTTACCAACAAATTTTTCTTGAAGACCCCCTTAATGCAACTACCAAGAATACATTTAATGGCTTTTTTGCTTTCCTTATAGCTTCTCACCACAAATGATGCATTCTGGACAAGTCCTCCCCTGTCTTTTGACAATATATAGAGATATGTTGTTCTCTTTAAATAGGAACAAAACATCTGCACTGTGGTGTTTCTCAGGCATGTTTCATTGGTGAAATGCTGCAGGAAAATCAAGGTAACCAGTACGACGTAAGCTACTCCAGTACTGTAGCTCCACTAGCTAACTGACCTCGCTAAGCCACGCAGATGAAAGTTGACTGGATGCACATGGTGTGCCTGACTTAGATAATAATGTAATGTTATCTCTCTCTCTCTCTCTCTCTGTGTGTGTGTGTGTGTGCGTGCGTGTGTCTGCACCAGTGTGAATGTTTCTGTGTGTCTGTACGCAGATCAAATTGATTTAAAGATTATATGAATGTGAATGTGTGGAACATTGTAGTGTGTATGATCAATAATCTGTTTATCACAAAAAATAAACCAAGGCCAAAGAGTTTCAGGTGGAAGAAAATGCGTACGTGTTCCATTTTTCTTTATATAAAGAATATGAAATAGGTCAGTTTGACCTGAATACCAGTCAAGGTTTAAAAGGTTTCAGACAGCAGACATCTCACATTTATATTTGTTTCTGATTTAGGAGTCAGCCTTTATCTGTTTCATGGCAGGGTGTTTGAGCATCGTGACAACCCTGTAAGTTATATTAGTATATTCTATTAGTTTAAATAAACTGATTTGTCAATGTAAAATTGATCTTATGTTCATAATGGACAGCAGTAAAGCTGTCTTCAACTGCTCCAAAATGCTGTAGCAAGAATCATGATAAGAACTATCAGCAGAGATCATATTTATCAATTTTTAGCTTCTGTTCATTCGCTTCCTGTTGAATCCAAAAAAGAATTTAAAATTCTCCTCCTCGCATATAATTTGCTCTTTATAGCCAAGCTCCATTTTATACAAAAAGATCCATATTTTCCCAAGAAAGTGTTTTGCTTTCAGACTGTAGGTTAACTTGTGATTCCTAAAGTCTCAAAGGCCTTATTTACACAACATTTCCATGCAAATCCCTAAAAGTTTTCCCTTTCACATTTAAAAAACTGCATTTACATAACTGTGAACTTCAAATTACCCTCAAGAAGACTGAAAATGCAAACAGGACTGGAAATGATGCAGTGTGCTTGCCAGGCCTGCAATGGGCAGAGCAATAAATGACACCAGCAAGGTCCTCTTTCTTCTCCTCTATTCTACTTTCCGTTTTAATTCTATTCTACTACTCTCAGCCAGATCATCATTCTGCTGCCACTATGCTGGACAGGACCAGTTAAAAGAAAAGAAAAAGAGACTGTCACCCCCTCGTCCCATGCAAGCTCAGGATGGTGGACTGATTTAGTGCAATCCATTGACTTCTTTAGCTAGGCTTTAATTTTTATGAATTGACTTGAATTTGATTTTCATGAATTGGGTTGAATTGATTTTGCCTGTGAAGTGCCCTAAGAGGGGCTTGTTGTGAATGAGCGCTAAACTGAATTAAATTATTAGACTATAATAATTTTGAAGACATTACATGAAATATTAAAGGCCTCTGTTATGGAAAGATGTTTTTCTTTGTTTGACATTGTACCTGATGTTCCTCTGACTTAATCAGTGCCTTGCTGTAATCTTTGCTGTCTGCACAGCTGCTCCGAGATAAACTTGTGTCACATTAGCAGCAACATGCATCACGAAAGACGACTGCAGGCGCCACACGTGATAAGAAACGTTCTGAAAGCATCAGAAAGTGGAACGATGTGATTATAAATCTCTGTCTGGACATCACTCAGCATCTCACACTCTGCAGACAGCGTGAAACTGCTGGAACTTTCCCTGAGAGAAACACACAAAGGTAATTATTTTTAATGTCTATTTCAGTGTAAACTGCAATTTTTCCACAACAAACACAATGACTACTGAATGCTGAATAGAAAATGAGAATTTATAATCGTTTGTTGGACTTGGGCTTAGATGGTGTGGTTTCTTCTCCTGTTGATGGCGACAGCATGTGCTGCACATGGAAGTCCACATACAGCCAGTAAGAAATTTATTTTTCATTTTTAATTAAAAGACAAAATTTACAGGTTTTTCTAGTGAAGTATGTGTTTGTAAAAAATATTTTACAATCAATTTAATGAAAATAAAGCTATTTTTGATTACTTTTTTCATTCATTAGAAAAACAAGCTTTTCTCTCTAAAAAGCTTCATTATTGTAGTGATATAAAGCAGAGTTTACATGCATGGACTCAAAATTCAAAATATGACACTGTTTTTATTTATTTATTTTTTCTTCTGTCTGTCGTCCTTTCTTTGTGTGTTTGCTTTTCTTTCAGATCTAGATGACAAGGTGTTTATCTTTCCAAAAGAAAGCGCTTCATACCGTGCAAAGCTGTTTTCATCCATTTATACTTTCAGTGCAATGACTGTCTGTCTCAGGTAGTCACGAGTACAAAATACACATTCTACAAGCCTGTAAATGTCTGTGAAAGTAACATTTCCTCTATAATTTAATAACTGTTTTACTATAAATGTAAAATAATTGTGTTTTTTTTTAACAATTCTTACAGGGTAAAAACTGACCTCTGCAGAGATCACAGCCTTTTTTCTTTGGCTACAAGCCACGCTACCGATGCTTTCTCCATATTCTGGGATAACGACAACGATTTATTTCTAATAGAAATCAATGATGTAAAAGTTAAATTCAGAGGGCTGAAGTATGACCCGAATAAGTGGCACTCAATTTGTGTCACATGGAGCTCTGCAACTAAGCTAGTGCAGTTGTGGATTGATGGACATTATACGGTTCTGAAACGTGTTGGTGGAGGATACATCAATCACCCATGTATCATCGTAGGACAGGTACAGTTCTGGTTTTCACATATTATTCTAGAAAAATATGCAGTTTCATAAGTTTCTGTTTATGTAAATATAAAGATTGATGAGAAATTTTAAAATCTCATCTTTATGATTCTTTACAGGATCAGGATAATTACTCTGGTGGTTTTGACCAACATCAGTCATTTGTTGGTGAGATATGTGACTTACACGTGTGGAACTACGTCCTTGGCGTCTGCGACATCCTTTACTACATGAGTTATCAAAATTTTTGCCCTGGAAATGCAATGAACTGGAGGCATCTGATGTACCACATCACTGGAGGAGTACTGGTAGATTATAAACAGATCTGCCTCCAAAACTGTAAGGGAGATAAGATAACATTTATCCAAGACTGATGACTGTCATTGCAAAAATCTGGATATTCCCAACTGTGGTTGTCATGCTTCCTGGTGAACTTTTTCCAAACCATGTAGACTTCAATAACAGCATATATGTGTGTAAGATAGTTTGGTAAAGATGTGACTACTCAGCTTCAATTTCTAATAAAAATAAATAAATAAAAAGCTAATTGTAACCTTTACCACTACAGAGTAAAAGACAAAGAAAGAAAGAAAAACCAATGTAACTTATGGGGAAATTGCTACACATATTAAGACCTAATTAAATCAACACACAACCAGAACGAGTCATCAATCTATGTTAATAAAAAAAGAGCTTTCTATGATGGATGTTCAATAAAGTAGATTTTTTTTTTAACCATAACTTCATCTTTTAAATTTCCACAAATTTTTTCTAAAAAATGATTGTGATGCAATACTATTTTCTGAAATTCATAATTCAAACCAGTTTTAGTTTGGTTATTTTTCCTTTCATTTTAGATTAAAAAAATTCAGTTTTATTATTGCATTACTCTGATGCATGAATTATTAAAAATAATCAAATAAAATTAGGGACATCATCCCTCAGATGTAGGCTTCAGGCATAGCAGCCAGTCATACTACCATCAGTCAGGATTCACAATGTTCATTTTGTGAAAGCATTTGGCTGAAGAGAAACTAGTTTGAGAACATACCAGAACATACTAATATGCCAGAACATGCAAACAAAAAGTCAATTTGACCTATAAGATAACAGAATAATTTATTTGGGATTTTAGGATAATTACACAAAAAATAAATTGTTGCAGAAATTACTGCTCTCAAAAGAAACCAACCTAGTATTCATATAAAATTAAATAGAAAGTAGAAAAGTGCCTTAAATACATTCCCCCAACACCAGCTTCAAGGCTAGCTACTCCCTGAAGGTGTCAGTTTCTGGCAAAGTGACCCGGGTGGATTTGTGTCAGTTCTTTTTTCATATATATTCTTCCCCTCCATCATACATCGTTTTGGGGGTCATTACGGAATTTTTGGTGCAGTTTTTTAAACTGTTTTCATAACATTCAGTTTTATTCAGGAGGTTTAACCTCACTGTTTGTTTCTAGCTAGTTTTCACACTCAAATGGCTTTTTTGTGTGTGCGTGTATTTATGTAGGTATTTTTGCACTTATGAATGAATGTTTGTTTGTAGTTCGTTAGACACATGGTCGTCTTATTTAACTTTGTTTTTGTGTACTCCCAGATCATCTATTTGTATTTAAAAATGACACCCGAAAGAGGTTAGGCTCGTCTAAGAATAAAAACATTTGAGTTACTGTTTTCTGCAGGTGCATTTATTTCTTTCTCCAAGTTACTTAATTTTGCAGTGTTAACAGAAATGTTCCAAAGGACCGTCAATAATCCTGCACCAAGTATACATCAGGAGCAGCTGATAGTTTGTTAGCTATGTAAGTAAGCAAGTAATTTCTTTATTTAAATAGCACCTTTCAAGCACAGCTACAATTCAAAGGGCTTCACATAAAAGAAAAAACAAAAGTCATTTAAACAATGAACAGCTAATAAATACAATAAAATGAATTAGGAAACAAAGTAAAACAATACAATTAAATAAAATACTTTAAAAGAAGACAAATAGAAAGGTTGAAATAATAAAAGTAAATGATCACAACACACTGCAAAGCCATATGATAGACTTAGAACTGGCTAAGCCAAACTATAGACTTTGTTAAAAAGGAAATATTTAAGCTTTATCTTAAAAGTATAGGCAGAGTCCGCTTCCCAAACACCGGAGCTGGCTCCAGAGGGGAGCCTGATAGCTGAAGGCTCTGCCCCCCCATCTACTTTAAGAAAGCAGGCTGTGAACAGTGTTGTTGTTAGAAAATATGGAACAAGGAGATCTTTTAATGTGGAGCAAGATTATTAATAGCTTTATATGTAAGGACTAAGTCCTGGATTTCGGGAGCTACGGAGAACGTAACTGTAGTTAAGTTGTCACTGAACCTCATCACCAGTTAATTTAACAGTAAGACTGGTGTTTTGTTGAGTTGATGTTGTTTATGTTCGATGCAATATGATGCATAAAATTAAGGGACAGCCCATGCAACAGGCAGCTTGGACTCCAGGCAAGAGACAACACAGAGACAGCACATCTGAGGTCTTTGATGGTACCTGTGCAGGGGCCTTCAGGGAGCGCTGTGCAGCAAAGCATGACCAGGTTTGTTGTTAGTCAAAAGATGTATTGGGATGTATCCATATAATTAAGATACCACTGAGTTGATGTTTTAATTGAAGTTAACATACACCTTGTGTTGATTGTACCACATCATTATTCTTTGAGAGATAGGTGGAGGTGTCTTTAAATTTTACATCTACAGATGACATATCTTTTAATTTTCTTCACACTTCTTTTTATGAGTTTCCCTGGACTGTTTAAAGAAAGGACCGATACAAGATCCCCCTTACGTTTGCCTAAAATCAGGCCTGGCAGGAAAATGACACCTGTCCAGTCCAGAGTCCAGAGATCAAACTCACTGAGGAGCTCATGCTTCTACACGCTGGGTTGGGAAGAAGGACAGTGAATATTCAAGAGGATGCTGAATATAAAGAGGTACGTTGTCTGATATCAAGCTACTAAAGCTGCATTTAGGTGTAGTTAATAAAAATCTTTGATTAAAACTTTGCTGGTATTACTGGCATCCACAAGTCACACACATTCTCTGTGAGGTGTTTCCAAAGGTGAATCAGCTGGAGGGGGCATGAATGCCCTACAAAGCTATGGGTGAAACGTTGTCTTTGTTTTTCAAATGTCTCGATTTAACTCGATTTTGTTGTTACTGGTGCAGTTATGTTTGAAAATTGTCCTTCAAACAAACAGCTTAAGATGGTTTTTAATGTAAATGGAAACAGGAGGGTTAGGTCAAAGGAAACCATCCTACCACCCAAGGCTATACTAGAAGAAGCATTATGAAGATGTTGGGAAAGTCTTGATTGTATATTATGCCCATCCAGCACACACTGGATATCACTCCCCTGCCCATGATGGCGCCAGAGTTCAAGGCCATACCAAAAACACAGTGTCTGTCATGCCTGAACTGCAGCTCCTCGGGCTCCATGTCAAGGACCGTAACATGGCAGTGATGAGGTACGGCTGCCTGAGCTAAATATACAACATGTTGATTTCCTCTCCTTTAGGGAAATTTATTGTTTAGGATCACTGCCGACATCTCTGACATTCTATTGATGGATCTGCTTTGGGTCATACGTAGGGGCAGCATCCTTAGCAGAGAATTTCAGAATTTCTTTTCTCCTCTAGTTCCTCCTGCAGGATACCACCATGTTTTACTGGCCAATTTAACTCCTGCCAAAGAAGCAACAGTTTAAAATCTGCCACTTGTCTAACACCAGCTTATTTACAGAAATGTAAAGATCCTGGTTTCTGGGATAAAAATCAACAAACATGTCGCTGCTCAGAAAAGCTGGAGGGTGAACAACAGCAGTTCTGACGCTGGTGAGGGTGATGTGGGGCAGCACAGCCTCCATCACATCGTCATGTTTCATCTTCATTCTTTTAAGCCTCATCTGGGTCAGGCTGTCATGGACTGAAACACCTCATCTGCACTGGGTCCTTCCTTCACAATGTCCTTCAGAAAAAAGGGACCTGATTCTCCGGAGCTCTGACTAAAGAGGTATTCCAGCCCAAGCAGCTCTATACAGGCGCCATCAGCAGGAACCCCGAAGTTTCCCTCCGCAGTCTCTCCAAACAGCTGCTGACAGCAGGTGTTGAGGCGGTCAATGAGCCGACCTCTACCACCAAACACTGCATCAGAACTGCAGCGTGCAATGCTGCTTATCAGGTAAACCTGACAGGGCCTTGCTGCACAGTGGAGACCTGGACATCATAATGAAAAACATCAGTAACAACTTAACATGTTTGAAATGTTAAAGTACCCTCACTACTCCTGTTTACCTGGGATCATGTGGGGTAAAGCTTTGTGGAACCCTTCCACACAGACATTCATAAAAGGGCACATCCACACTGTTGATAGTCATGGTACGGGCCACCCTATACATGATGATGTCTGGTGGATCCTGGATGCACTCCAGGTACCGCTGCTGTGCTGCCCATAACTCATCAATGGCTGCTGTAAATGGGATTCAATATATCAAGAAAATGATACTGACAATGCATATGAGACATTTATAAAAAAATATTGTTGTATAAAGTTCTTATATGATAAAAAACTGTCCAATAAAGGAATATAGTAAAAATCTAAATATATTACTAGTCCATAAACATAGTAAGTAAATGTTTATCTATATAGCACCTTTCAAGATAAAAATCACAAAGTGCACAACAATAAAATAAGGAGGAGGACCTCTCCAAAGATCAACCTACATTCTATAAAAGCCTTAGAAAATACATGGATGGGGATTCAGACTTCTTGAGCTGACCCACGTTCTGTTTGTCATGTACTCTGAACCCAGAGACTCTGTAATTGAATTGCTTTTGATCTGTTAATAAATTGTTATCTTGATCATCGACGTCATCCTCCTCATTTCTGATTCCAGTCCATCGCAGGGCCAACACGGAGAGACAAACAACCATTCACAGTCACACCTAGGGAGAATTTAGAATGACCAATAAATCTAACATGCATGTCTTTGGACGGTGGGAGGAAGCTAGAGTACCCGGAGAGAACCCACGCATACACGGGGTGAACATGCAAACTCCACACAGAAAAGCCAATGTTGGAACCTCCCCACAGTCGAGGCTCGTACCAGTGACCTTCTTGCAGTGAGGCCGCTGTGCTAACCACCACACCAACGTGTCAAAGAACTGTGAGCGTGAGGACCCAAGTGCAGGCAGAAGAGGCAGGAGAGAGATGGGTAAAGTTAAAGGTTTTAAAAACTAAACTTACCTAACCCTAAATACCAAAATCATGACAAAAACCCAGAACACGAAACAACGTAAGTAAAGTAAGGAACATAAACTGTGAATCATGACACATTGTGCAGGTAATTATATCTACTTATATGGTAATAATGCATCCACCTCCTTGTGCTGAACATGTTTGGGATAAAACTCTGTTTCCCACATCGTATTAGGTGTGTTTGGAGTCATCAGGGTGAGTTCTTTACATGTAACATACATATTAGCATGCTAAATCAGGGGATGCAAATCTCTGCAAGCATTACCTCTGCTTTGCCACATTACAAATCCCCCTCCTGGAACTTAAATACAAAGTGGTGGGGTCGAAATGGCATTGCCTCCATTATAACTAGTCTATGTTGACTCATCAGTGTGGGTTCCTTACATGTAACTTACATCCTAGCATAATAAAACAGGGAATGCAATTCCCGGCAAGCTCTAAATCTGCTTTTCCACATAATGCATCCCCCTTCTTGTGCTGAAATCCAAACAGCTAAGGTTGAAATGGTGTTTCTTACATTATAACTAGTTTACTTTGATTCATCAGTGTGGGTTCCTTACATGTAACTTATTAACCCTGCTCATGTTTAAGAGAGACTGAAAACCCATTTTTTTCAGATCAGCCTTTGACACACGATAGCGTTGTCACTTGAGATACTTGACATTTATACTTCATACGTGTACTATGTTTTTATTCTTGTTTATATCTCTGTCCAGCTCTTTGATCAACCAGAGTTATATAAATAGAATTTGACTGATTGATTGAAATACTAGGCATTAAACACGGGGAGCCATTTAAACCATATAAAATTTATAACCACTTCTACTTTTATTTTCCCATGTTATATTTGACCAACCAAAATGTATGTTGTTGAAAATAATCAGCATCATTTGAGTGGAAGATTTTGGCGCGTTTTTAACCGGTCACGGGCTAATTTTACAAAAATAAATAAATAAAATTAAAAAATAATTTATTGCCATAAAAAACACCAACAATAAAAGCTAGATCGATTCTAGATGTGAAATGTCTTAGAGATTTTTACAATAACACATACGAATAGATTTGCTTGTTTAGTTGTGCGCGGTCACGTGACGGGCATGCACATCGCGGCGGACGTGCTGTTATAATACCTGTTTGTTAAGGGAGGGCCGAATGACAGAAGAAGACAGAGACGCAGTGAGTTCATGTTTAGTAAATATTTTTAGAATTAAATATTTTAACTCTCATTTAAAGCCAGACCGTCGTTGTAACATTTAAAAGCAACTTTAAAGTTAAATTTGTGCTACTTGTGCTGATGCAACATGGTGTCTATGGGCAGATAATTAAGCTAGCTAACTCCGCGCACTTCATGCTGACATGTTCAAAGTCGTTGAAGTAAACCGAATTGTATCCACTCCTAAAAAATTTGCAAGAAAGTAAAGAAAAGTTACATGGTTCGCAAATACCATTTCGGCGGCGTAAAATAGTTCGGTTGCAGCTAAATGGCAATGGAGGTGGAGGTGTGGAGGATCAGGGTCCGCTTAATCCCAGGGATGTTACAAGCGTAGGAGTTACCTTTGCTGCTTGTTGAGTAGTTGGGAGACTCGTTAGAATTAATTTACGTCTGTTTCTCTTAAAACAACAGACAATATATATATATATATATATATATATATATATATATATATATATATATATATATATATATATATATATATATATCATAACCTTCACTGTTTTTTGTTCATTTAGTGGCGTAATTGTCAGTTGAGTTTTGACAGTCTGCTTGTCTGCAACCATGTGTGTAAAATGAAGCGTGTGGTTAGCGCTGTTCGCCATTAGAGACCGCTGCAGCTGCCTTTGTTGTTATGAACGTGAATCGCAAAACACATTTTTATTGCTGCTACAAAACCTTAATTAACTGAACAGAGTTCAGCATAAAAACCGCTTATACGTACATGTTAACGTGATTCATATATGTAAACATATTTGAAGATAAAAAAGTATTTTAGTTGTTTTATGTTTCTTTGCTTGCTATTGGACTAAATTGTACCACGTGTCCAGGAAGTAAAACGAAGCTGCCTTTGTGGACATCAGTTCATTTAACTTACCGATGCATAACAACATCAGTGTTTATGATTTATATTGTCGGTCATTAGTAATTTTTTTTCTGAGCTTGTTTGGGCTGTGTGTGACCTTTTTATTTTCCACAACCGTGAGTTAGAAAGGTGTGGCGGAGAATGACAAGATTGCCTCTGAGAATTAATGGGTTATCGCTTCTCGGCCTTTTGGCTAAGATCAAGTGTAGTATCTGTTCTTATCAGTTTAATATCTGATACGTTCCCTACCCGGGGACCATATATTAAATTGATTTTTGGGACAGGGAGATGGAATAGGGGCTTGCTCCGTCCACTCCACGCATCGACCTGGTATTGCAGTATTTCCAGGAACGGTGCACCTCCTACTCCTCATGTCGAAGAAAAACAAACTCACTAATCCGTTCTCTTATTTAGCGGCGTTATCTTTTTTTTTCTCTATTTCTTATGGCAGGTGATGTTAAATTTGCTTTTCTCCTATTTAAAAACTGCACAATAGTTCAACATGCTGTAAGGTTTCATTGCTGATTTCATCTCTAAATATGCGACTCCTGCCTGCTTTTTATAGAATATACTAATGCACTCAGTGAAACGCCCTTTTTCAGATACACCCAATAAACAGCGTGTTGCTTGCTTCAAATCTTACTAGTAGCGTAGAAGACATGCTGCTATGGTGTGTACAGAAGCTGGGCTTAGATTCGCTGCATGGTTGAAATCTGCAGTTACGTCTGTTCACCACTAGATGGAAGCAGCGTGTATTCGTTGTTGTAGTTTTACAGCCTGATGAACATGTTAATGACTCTTTTCTTCATGGTTGATAAATATAAAAAGAAATTAAATGACATATGTGAGATTAAAAACAGCTAGTTGTGATATCTATGTATGTTGTGTTAAAATCCCATCATAAACTAACATTGTTTAAACTCCAGAACAACAGGAGGCAGCAGCAGCATGATTGTCAGTTTCCCAGTACTAGCTAACAAAGAAGCAGGAAGTGGTAGCCCTGTTAGCAGAACAGAACATGTGACTCGTGTGTTTGTGTTTTTATTCTTTTCTTTGGATGTCAGAAAGTGAAGTAAACACTTTGTGGTTGAAGTTTGATTTACCATTGATCCACTTGAACCATCTTTTAGGTTTTTAGTCACTTGCAGGGCAGCACATCTATTAAACTGGGTAATGTTTCAGTTAGCATTTTGAGTTTCCTGAAGAGCATTGCATTATGGGAAACATCAGTCTTTTGTTTTATTTTAAAAAATAACAGTCTTTCAGTGTTTACATAAATCTACACCCATACATAAATTGCGTGTGTAATAACATCCCCTGTATTCGCAGGTTCAGTTAGTTTGTAGACGGGTAATACCATGACTTAACTTAGTATGTGTATGGATGACCCCCCTGGCCATGAGGTATTCAACTCATACTTACCTGGCAGGGGAGACACCATGATCAAGAAGGTGGTTCACCCAGGGCGAGGCTTGGCCATTGCACTCTGGCTATGCTGACCTTTGCGAATTCCCCAAATGTGGGAATCTCGACTGCATAATTTCTGGTAGTGGGGGACTGCGTTCGCGCTCTCCCCTGATTGCACTGTTAAATAAAAACTGTGTAGAGATGTTCATGAAATGTGACTGGATAGTAGTGATTTAAATATCCAGCTGTAGATGTTATATTTGATCATACTTTATTAAAACATGTCAAATAAAATGTCATTTTACCGTTATAGGGCTGTTTATCTGCATAGAAAGGCATGCTAGGGGTAATGAATTGTTAGTTAGTGTCAATTAACCTTCACTTAGGTGAACTTCACATGTCCCAAGTGTCACTAAATGCATCATGTAATGCTCTTCATTATGTTGCTCTACATCAACACAGAAAAATATCATTGGCTGTTTATTATTACAAATTTAACATCAGACAACCTCTCAAGTTGTAATAATCAGCTAATTATTTTCTAAAATGTATTACTTAAAAAAAACAAAAAACAAACATAAAAATGAGAGCGTTTATGCCATCCTTTTCCTGGTTAGCGCTCCAGCATGGCTCCCTCATCAAAGCTTTTCTAGACCCACCCCTAGATCCTTTCTGTCACCTTTCAACCACCTGGTTAGAGAAGGATCCTGCTGTGATTTGTATTTCAGAACCTGTTCATAATTTCCCTTCACCACATTCATGGCTCCTAAAAGTAAACCACTGGTTTAGAGAAGACATCCTCTTGTTTGATCTTGCTGTTGATATCTGAAACTGATCCATTTGACTGTTTTATAACCAGCAGACTTCACAGCTGTGGCTTCTGCAGACTTCAGCTAATAATGAAAATAATATCAAATAAATGCAAACCATGGGCTATCCAATTAAAGCAGGCTACCGTTTCACATCAATATCCTGCTAGTTTCCTCCTCCTCAACACGAGCTGAATGATAAACAAGCAAGAGAGACGATACGGATCAGCTGATCACCAACAGTCACGTCGTGATTCAAGGAGCAACAAGAGAGAGAGGGAGGGAGGGGAGGAGGCAGACGTGCAGCACAGAAGCAGAGAGCAACTAAAGCAGCAACGTTTGAGCAAAGCTGTGCAAAGTAAATAAAACCAGCAGAAACGCAGCGGAAAACGTGTGGGTGTTAAACCTTCTCACCTGGAAAAGTGTAGGTGTCAAAACACCCACATCCCCCACTGGTGCACTGCCTCTGTATGGGCCTATAGCCTACTGTAGCCTATCTCAACTATTATTCATCTTAATCTTATAGAGATGTGACGTTCATGAACAAATCAATTCTTTTGAACGACTCTTTTAAATGAACAATGGGAACCGATTCACAGCTGTGAGCCGTTCATTTGTGAGCCATTCTTTTTATTTACAAATTTTTACACTGTCTTCATCAAATCAAATTAAACTTTATTTATAAAGCAACACAAAGTTCATTACATGATCAAAAACATAAGAATAAAAACAATGAAATCTTTCACACAGTCACACGCACACACGTATACACACACACGCCAAGCCCAATCCTTTGGTAAACTTCAGGCGTGGCCAGCCGTCTTCTCTGCGATAAATATCCTGCTGCTTTGGTTTTCTTTTGATAGGCTTTGTGTATTGTGCATGGAGAGGAGTAGCGGGTGTATCAGCTGTCAGTACGTGTGCATGTGTCAGTTGATCCACACTGAGCGGTTGTGAGCCACCAATAGAGCTAATGAAGACTTTTCTTACAACATTCAGATTAAATGCATGGGGCAGCATCAAGGAGCGGCGGGGTGGAATCTGTGGAGCTTGGAGTTGATTCTGTGGCTCTGCGCCTCACATTGGTCTATGTGTGGGAAACCCTAACCTCAGCCAAACAGTGGAAATGACTGATTACTGGTGTTTTTGTTCCTTTTAACAGTTTTTTTCTTACAAGTAAATGGATGTGTATGACAGTTCTGCAGACACGAATACAATTTATTTAATATGTATTAACACAACTGCGACAGGTGAACTTCAGAGTAATGTTTTGTTTTTGTTTTTTTTCCCGTCAGTCGCAGCCCAGCAAGACAAAAATCCTGATGGAAGCTTTGTGTGGAAGTATGCAAGGTGAGTCCAGGAGACATTTTCCTTTTACGTGAATATGGTCACTCATTTATTTGCCAGACCACCTCAGACTGGATGCAGATCAAATCACTGAGGATTTCTTCTTTTACTTTTTCTTATTCTATAATGCTGCTGCAACACTGGAATCTGGGATCAGTGAAGGACGTCTGATTTGTTGACATTATTGTCTTCAGATGTGATTATAGGCTGAGAAACACTGCACAAAATGTATGAAAAACTTGACACACTGTCTACTGTTTTTCATGTAGTACATTTAAATTATGTCCATATTTGGACTACATATTACAATATTTATACATCAACATTCAGCTGCATGCTTCCACAGTCGTCTTCTTGGTGCATGGACAGTAAAAGAAACTGTCTTCTGTTTCTCGTCAGGTCGTCTGAATTGTTTGAATTCATTGAAGCATTTTCAAGAAAAATATCTTGAGAGGAAATACGGATCTAAAAGAGACTGGTTAAAGCTTGTTACTCTGACTTTAAAATATTTGGAACTAATGTTAATTAATTTTCCTTAAAAATGATAAAGGACTTAATGTTTGAGTGTGAATCACAGTACAGGGATTCAAATCCCACGTACAGATGCAAATATGGGACTCGTTCATGGTTAATGCTGCGGTGGTAAATCCATGCATAACAGAATTGAGGAGAAAATAACTGTGCTGTTAATTTCATAAGATCCAGGAACTAGACTGATTCTATTACTGCAGTCCTTTAGATACATGTATGTTGGATCACTTAAGTGTAGATAACATAAATTGTGGGGGAAAGTAAATGTATAATGTGTGTAACATGGTGTTGGCCAGTAGTTGACGCTCTCTGCCAGCTGGTGGCAGTCTCACCACATCAGGGCCGAACACCACCCGAGCAGAGGAGAAATGACATGCCATCTATATTATAAATGTCACTATTTATGATTGACTGATCAGGTGTTTTATACCTGTGTCATTTTTTATGCTTTATGTAAGATGGGGAGTGTTTGGCTGTCTTAGGTCCAAGATAATGTCATACAAAGTATTTATTACCCTTAAGAAGTAGATTTAAAGCGGTTTCAATCCAGATTTGCTCTCATTAAGTTCAGATGGTGCGTCCTTCCTCAGACTTGCTTGCAGATGTTGAGTGAAGTCACATGGCCACGATGAAAGATCACACTCATCAGGTATCATCTTTTGAAAATAGCATTACTGTAATGAATGGTTATTTACAAGACTTTTAATTTTAGTGTGTAGTTGATTTTTCTTTTCTTTGTATCTCACTTGCTTTCCACAGGCTGGCTTGCAGCTGAAAGCACAGTGTCATTACCTGGCCACGTGGAGGACCGCAGTCAGCAGATGCTGTGCAGGAAGTGGTGGCTTCAAAATGCAGACCAGGGGCCTTAGAAATCCCATGTACGCATTTCAAGTGGAGCTCTGCCCTCCGTAGATTTTGTAATAAGGTATTCAGTGATTTTTAAGGTATTTAAGTAATGACATATTTAAAAAGTTATCGAGTATTATTACTGTTTAAGTAATAATATATTTGATGAGTTATGCTGGGCTTACATCAGAAGACTTTAAAAGGATTTGGAAAAGACTCTAGAAACTACCAGCTCACACCTGCTCACATCTAACGACAAGTGTCTAGTCTCAGACTGAGATTTGACAAAGACTGTGAAACACTATTTATAAGACTCCAACTAGATTCTTTTAGCATTTTATGTGATATATTGGACAGTTGATATCAAACAGGGCTGATCTGCCCACAGCAAAGCAAACAAGGGGAGTTTCCCTCCAGGATCAAATAGGAATCACATCATTATTAAGTGTGGCTTTGCATCTCCACCAGCTGTTACACCGACTCGTCAGCATCTGGAGGGATGAATGAGTTTCTATTCTTCTCTCATTTGTTAGATCATTATACTGAAACACATAAATGATCCACAGCAGACGTTTACTTCGTAATAACCATCCGCTCCTCTTTCTGGATGGTCCACCTACAACGTTTGTAATGAAGCAGAGGTTCATTACGTGGACTGTGTAGTATAAATTATTGTAATTAGCTTGTTTATGCCGTTTTTGCACTTTAATTCACAGTTTGGTACTCAAGAAAAGCACAGTCGCACACAGAATGTTTAGTTGTTTATTGAAGAAGGGAATACTAATACAACTGATTTTGTCTGCGTGAAAGAGTCTTTAGTCTTTGAGGGTGATAGACAGGAGCATTGTGTGTATATGTGAAGTGTAACGGTAAATTAATAGTGTAATGGTGTTGACTCACCTGACTCCACAGGTTTGGGCAAATGGGTTTCAGGTGGCCTCGGCATTCTTTTATGGTTTGGGAGAAACCATGAGACAGAGGAGTTAGAGGGAATTTATTTGTATATTGGTTTTGGGTTTACTTTATTTTTGGGGTGTTAGGTTAATACTTTAGGTGTGTAAATACTTTTTAGGATTTTGTACGGGATAATTTTAGCAGGAAAAGTTTGTTATAATTGGAGAAACACCTGTTGGGAGCTGTTGTTGCTTCTGTCAGAGCTCATCTATTGGTTGTTGATTGTGTTGCGTCACTGCGACTTAAAATAATATCAAACACGTTTTATATTGCCGCAGACCCAAGACTAGGAAAAGATTGACATGAAACAACGCAGATTACCGCCTTAAACCTAACGTTTGAGAGGACGGGAGCACGCTGTGACTCCAGTAAGACTCCTAAGATTTCCTAAAGACTTCCGTTTTTAGTCTGCGACCGTGAAAATCGTTTGGTGTGAGCCCAGCATTACTTGCTTATGCCATCAAAGCCGGGGCTTATCGGCTCTGCTTCTCGTGGGCTGCTGTGCTGCAGGATTGAAATTTCCCTGCTGCGACACACCTGACTCAGATTAATGGCTCATTAACAGGGTTGTGCAGAGCTTAAAAATCTGTTTGGGAGGACCATTTAATTTGATCAGGTGTGTTGGAGCAGGGAAACGGCACAAACCTGTTGGACAAGTGGCTGTCGAGTCTTAATCTAAGCACTTTATTAGGACATTATTATTGCAATCATATAATTAAATATAATACAATTTATTCACTTGCTAGTTTTATTCATCCATCCATCCATTTTCTTACTGCTTATCCAGGGTCAGGTCGAGATGTCAAAGCAGAGAAGCCCAGACTTCCCTCTCCCCGCCCACATTTTCCAGCTCATCCATGGGGATCCCGGTGCGTCCCAGGCCAGCAGAGATCCCTCCAGCATGTCCTGGGTCTACCCAATGGATCTCCTCCCGGAGGGATGTGCCTGGAACACCTCACCAGGAAGGCGTCCAGGAGGCCTCCTGACTAGATGCCCGATCCCCCTCATCTAGTTCCTGTCGTTGTGGAGGACCCAATACTGAGGCCACCAAACTCAACACCTCAGCTGCAACTAGAAATTCTTTCCATAAAAGTCATGAACAGAATCGGTGACATAGGGCAGCCTTGGCAGAGTGTGACCCTCACTGGAAACAAATCTGACTTGCTCCAGGACTCCTCGGTGACACGGTACAACTCCTTGTCCAGGTCCATAAAGCACATGTAGACTGGTTGGGTAAGAGTACACATGTAGACCCGGCCGCCGCCCAACTCACAATGCACCCGACTCCTACAGCCCCTCCTGCAGGTGGTGAGTCCACATGTTACCCTTTCTGGCTGAGCCCGAATGGGCCCCAGGGACAAAGGCCCGGCCACCAGGCACCCGCTTCCATACCCCACCTCCAGGCCTGGCTCCGAGTCCGGGCAAAGGGAAACCCTGAACCACTGTTGTACCTCATCATAGGGGTTATAACAGCTATAAAAAATATTTTTTATTAAAAATATACTTGTCTTTTCTAACATGCCATGTATTTATACCACAGAGGATGTCGGTAATCTGTATCTTTGATTGGTTGGATGCTGCTTAGAAGTACTTCTCTATCCTGAATAAAAAACTATTTAGAATCAGGTCAGAAGGAAATTTTGTGTTTTCAGATCACAGCAGAACAGCAAACATGATTAAAATGAACATATTTACATGTTACAATCTATATTAATAAGTTAGTATTGTACAATATTTACAGTCGGATTGTTAAAATACTAAATTTTAAACTCCTTGCGATACTAAGGATGGTGTTAAGTACTATTTTTGGTATGACAGAGGGGGGGGACATGTAAGTATGGATACCCGTGCTAATTAATATTTAACTAGATACTAAATGTTAGTATCTGGATTTATTTTTTATAATAAATATAATTTATAGATCTCTAAAACATCCTCAGTCCTCCAGCTTGTCAACAACATGGTTAAAGTATTCATAGCTCTCAAAGACTGTTGTCCAGACCTTTTAAAGGGGACATCATCTAAACTGGGCAGAATGCTGTCTTTTTGTATTTTTTATGTCCCTGTATCAGTTGGCCGCAGATTGTACAAACAGGAACTTTTTGCACCGGTGACACTTTGGCTCCAACCTCTGAGAAGTGCTCCTTCTGCTTGTGCTTGTACTGCGTAGCTCTTATCCAGGATGAATGACTGCCAGTGCTGGGAAATGTGGTGGTGGCAGTCAGTGGAGGGATAGCTGGAGGTGCTGTTTTTAAAGCACCAGCAATTACAGGGATCACCTGACAGCCTGGTGTTGTGAGCTGTGTGGATGGACCTGCAATTTCAGAGGAAGCCGCTGGTGTAGCCGGAGAGTGCAAATGGCTGGTGATGGTACAGGTGACGGGCACAAGTTAAAATCTAATGCGGACGGACCGACTATCTCAGGACTCACTGGACTAGCAGGTATTATGGGTCGAGCAGAGGGACCTGGAATCTGAAGGGCTGCTGTAGATGCAGACAGAGGGTACAGGCCTGGTGATGGTAGTGGTTGCAGAGCTTTTTCTCAATGGTTGCGGTTGCGGCCTGGAGACTGGCATCATATTAGCTGTTCTTCCCTTCAAAACATTCATCCCTTCATCAAAGGGTAGTCAGGTGGGGGTGGAACTGTAGGATGATAGGATCACATTTATTTTTGGAAGAGGAATCCCAGCTTTGCAGAGGACAGGATCCTCCACTAAAATCCAGTGCTGGATCCTCCCGTATGCCTTCAGGATGCGGCTCTTCTCCTGGCTGGTTTTTGACTCTTAAGGTCTTTGTAGCTGCAACAGTTTGACAAGCGTGTACATGAGTGTACATGTTGTTATGAACGCTGATCTCTTGTGCTGGGGCGTAGCGTTTGGCCATCTGCACTTTCGGTATCACTGCCGCTTCAACCAGGTCGTCCCTTTTAGTCCGACAGTACAACGTGTTGTCTGTACAGCTTGTTGAACTGCTGAGGCTGCTTGTCATGCTCCACTGTGTTCCAGGCTTTAAGAAGACTGTTCCTCTGCTCTGTAGAAATAATGATAATTATAATCATATTCACAATACAATTTTTGTATAGCACATGATAAAATCTTACATCTCACAGTTCTAAAATAAATAAGATTAAAAACAACAATAGTTCTAAAATAATCTAGATTAAAACATAACTTCAGTAGATGGGGAAAGCTTGTCCTCTATCAGGCTGATGCTTACCAGGGGAGAGCAGAAGGTTTCCAGCAGCTAAAAGTCAGGAAGAGGGTTTGACTGCAGACATCCTCCTGTTAAAACAAACACAAATGATTGCTTGATATAAATGGTCTTAATTGCTTTTTTATTTATTGAACCTTTATTTATACAGGTTGTATAATCTCCTGTTATCATTATTGTTGTGTTGTCCTGCCAAGAGACTAAAGATGGAAAATAGCTTTGCTATCATCTTGCATATTAAACATTTGATGTTTATTATATAATGTAATTAATTATATTTATAATTATTTATTATATAGTATTATATAATAGTTATGGTTTAAGTATGTATGGCCTTTCCACTGATGTTGTTTGAACTCTATATGTTTTATTCTGCACAATACATTGTTGTTTGTGAAGCTTTTTGTCTGGTTCTGTTCTCTTCCTTCTGCACTAGACTTAAATGTTTTACTGGGTAATTTCACTCCTGGCAAAGAAGCAACAGTTTAAAATCTGCCACTTGTCTAACACCAGCTTAAACACCTCATCTGCACTGGGTCCTTCCTTCACAATGCCCTTCAGAAAAAGGGACCTGATTCTCTGGAGCTCTGACTAAAGAGGTATTCCAGCCCAAGCAGCTCTATAAAGGCGCCATCAGCAGGAACCCGGAAGTTTCCCTCCACAGTCTCTCCAAACAGCTGCTGACAGCAGGTGTTGAGGCGGTCAATGAGCCGACCTCTACCACCAAACACTGCGTCAGAACTGCAGCGTGCAATGCTGCTTGTCAGGTAAACCTGACAGGGCCTTGCTGCACAGTGGAGACCTGGACATCATAATGAAAGACATCAGTAACAACTTAACATGTTTGAAATGTTAAAGTACCCTCACTACTCCTGTTTACCTGGGATCATGTGGGGTAAAGCTTTGTGGAATCCTTCCAGCCTGGAAGCCAGAAAATAAATATTCACTCATGGTAGAAAACGTATCCTTTAACGAGCATTTGTTAACAGATGAGACAGGGATGACCAATGTGCAGTGAGGAAGTCGTGTCAACGCTTTTTTTCTAATGCATCAGATGCACACAGCCAGCAGATGGAGCTCTTTGACCTGGTTTTCAAGCATTGGGGTCAAAGTTGACTCGATGATTAATGAGGCCTCGGTTTCACCATCCCTACTTCCAGGCTGTTATTCCCACACAGACATTTATAAAAGGGCACATCCACATGGTTGATAGTCATGGTACGGGCCACCCTATACATGATGAGGTCTGGTGGGTCCTGGATGCACTCCAGGTGCTGCTGCTGTGCTGCCCATAACTCATCAACGGCTGCTGTAAATGCATGACATACAAACACACAAATGGATTATGTTCACTTTGTTTGTACCGTAATTACTAATAATGTAATGACTTTTGGTGTGAGGTCTTTCATACCAGGTGTCTTGAAGAGGCTGACTCCACTTTCATCCAGCCCAGCAGGACCTTACAGCTCCTCAATGGCCTGATGGATGAGCCTGAAAGTGTCGTGCACCCCTAGTGTGACCCGCCGCACGTGGTGTTTTAGCTGCTCCCTGGAAATGAAATTGCGGATGACATCCTCATCTGTCACGGACCTCATGGCTGTCGGGTCCTTGGCTCTGACTGCCTTGATGAGTAGCTTCAGGTCTGTGCGGTTGTAGACCAGCACAGCCCTACAAGTGCAGACTTGTAGGGCTGTGAATGCATCATACTTGGAATGAGACTCGGTGCGGATGGCTGCATCAAACTGGTGAATCCAGTGGAAGATGTCCAGACGAACAATCATCCCACCGTCCACCCAAGGCTGAAATAAAGTCTTCACTGCTGTTGGGCCCTGAACACGGCAACACCCACGGTCCACATATAAACCTTTGGGCACCGGTTGGTTGGCTAGCTGAAACCGCTCCATCACCCCACGGCACATGGATTCTAGTTTTTCCCTTTGATTCCTCACAAGTCAGCACGAAGGTGACTATCTGGGAGTTCTCGTTTCCATTGCTGATGAACCACTCAGCCGAGCCTTGACCCTCACCAGACAGCTTCTTCACTACCTAGGGGAAAGAAAAGACAGTAAAGTTTACCTAATGCAACACTGCCTGTAGTAGATAGTTGTTTCCTCTGTAATACCCATAATCAGAAGTACTTTATTAATCCCAGAGGTGGAAAAAATACTAATAACTTTACAGGACATGAAAAATGCATTTTGATTAACATACTTTCTTGGTGGGATGCATTTTTAGCACAGTGCCAAAAGTGGAGGATCTGGCTTCTATAATCCTGCACATTGTTGGCCTCTGCCAGCAGGAAGGCGTGGCGCAGTAGACGTGCAGACTGGAATGTGTGTCTTAATGCATTAATGATCCCTCCGGGTTTCACTACAGTCATTAGGAGTGTGGTGTACAGGTCTTTGCGATGGAGGTACTCCTCCATGTGGTTCTCCTGTATCTGCCGCCATGCTTTGACCATAGTGTTCCCTTCAGTCCAGTCCCTCAAAAGATGCACAGCATCCTTGTCCACGCCTCGTCTGTTAGTAGAGTCAAAATAGATCTGTTTAGGTTGAGTCCAGTGACATGTTTAAAGGCTGACACATGCACATGTGATGCTGAGTACACTCTCCTGCTGGTAAGGATGGCAGGGAACATTGCTTGGTGAGCCTCGCTAAGTTGTGCCAGAGTAGCAGCATCCCATGCAAGCCACCAACCCGCCATGACACCTTCTCTGCTCCTGGCTGCTTTCGTGCATCGCCCACAGCCCAGGACCTCAGTCAGCAGCGTGTACCAGTTGGATATGTCACAAATGTGACACGCCTGGAGAGCACATCAAGGAAAAAATGTAAAACATACTTTTTTTTTTTTTTTTTAGTACAGTGTAATAAGTATTAGGCCATCATATTTTAACTCTTTAATATAAGTGAAGTTGGTTTTACCCGGTGATGGTAGCCAGACCTGTACAGGAACACGTCCCGTCCTCTCCCAACACATTCTTACCCACGTGGACACTTTAGGGAGCACCTCCAGACTCCCACAGGGCGCCACACAAAGACATGGCTGCGTACCTGTGAGAAGACACGTGAGCCACAGAGCAACAGGCAGCTGCATTTCTTCAGTCCAATCGGATTGAAATGAACTGTGACAAGGCAAGGATCATTTATTTGTAGAGCACATTTCATGTACAAGACAATTCAAAGTGCTTTACATAAAACATTACAGCAATGAACAGAAGGCAATACAGGTGCATTAAAAAAACATTTACATGGTCCAAAGAAAAAGCCTCCTGGGGGAGCGGCCTTATCAGCAGCATGCTATCTGGCAAGTAGCCGAGATGGAAACGGCATGCCAAAAGAGGGATGCATTTCTAGCTGCCACTGCCTGCTTCGGCAGGCTGCATGGGTCAGCGTTCAGTAGTGCAGGGCATTCGCGCAGCACAAGTGGGCGTGGCCTCCCAGGTTGAAGGCTGCGCGATATTGCAAATTTTGGTATCGATCTGATACCAACTAAATCCAGGGCGGGTAACTCTGATCCCGACACGTTTTACTTTAAATCTCACAATCATTTAATGATTTTGCCTTTAATATTCCTTATTATTGTCAAAATCAAACAAAGTACAAAGACTATTGTCAAATAAAACATTTTTCTTATGAAGAAACTGAATTTAAGCTTTTTTTTAACTCGTAAAAACATGTAAACTAACATCAACAATGAACAAAATAATGAAATAAGTCTGATATTCCCTTTTATCACACAATTCTTTGAAAGAAAAATAAAGTCAAGAGTGCAAATTAGCTCAACGAAAGCAACACCTACTCTTGGTTGGCTCTCATTCATTGTCTTTTTAGCCCCCCACGAAGCATACTGTAAAGAAATAATATCGACTTCATCACGCCGGTATGGATGGATGCCGATACTGCTCCTTTTATCGATGATATTGATGGCTGGATCTCTCCACCTAGCCCTAAAACAAACCCTGGCACCCCCGACAAAGTACATAAGCGCAGGAAAAAATCAAAATGGGGAAAACAAAGAACGACAAAATAGAGGGACAGGAGCTAAACAGGATGACGAAGAAGGGCCGGACAGCGTGGGCCCTGCTTTTTCCAGCAGCTCCATCAGTGTTTGCTTCCAGCTTCAAATGAGTTCAGAGTTTTACAGTTAGGTCCCAGGTTTCGGTACCAAAATGTCACGTAACTGGAGCTTCATAAATCAGGCAATACGGATGTCTTTAAAACCAAACTTTACTCAGGATGTATCCAGAGAAGGAAAAGGATGTGTGTTCATACAGTGAAACAAAAAGTCTTTTAATCATAAAACACAGACACTGTGTTATGATCAAAACATTGACGGCATGTGATAGATGCGCTCTGTCGCTCTAAGTTCCACCCTGATGCCACACGCACGATACGCGCACACACAGATGACCACACCTCCGTCAGCTGATAGAGAGCGCGTCGGAAAACACTTCAACCAGCCAAAACGTTTTTCACACTCTCCCAGGAATATTGAAACAGTAGCGGGCCATCAAGGAGCAGTTTCCAGTGTTAGTAGAGAACACCATGTCCATCACGCGAAAGTGCACTAGCGGAATCTGCCGTCATTGTAATAATTTCTGAGTTGTATTACAGCTTAAAATAAATCCAGGTTTATTATTTGTGGGTTTTATTACATATATTCCAGACCTGCTTAGTGTTGGATGTATTCATGCTTTTATCAAACCGGTTAGCCACCGCTGAACTTCAGCAGTACAAACATCTTATCCAGATTTTCTGCTTAATTTTTTTCTCACATATTGAAAAAATATTACATTAATGAAGAAAATAAATGGATAAAGTCCAACATATACCACGTTTGACAATCAATTTGTTTCCTTGCTTCTGGTCTGTGTCGTTCTTCGCCATATGAGATGTCTAACGTGCGGGCTCTTAGACCCCCTCCCCCTCCCCGCTTCTCTTGGCTTTTTATCAATGTGTTTTTATACTCTGAGCTTGGGTAAGGAGGGAATAATAAAAAAATGAATATACAGACAGGCGCACACAATAAATTGTTGGTCCATGGTCGCACATTGTTACATGTCATCGTCTTTCTTCGTTGTAGGAGAACTAGCTTTGTAGTCATGACAACGCCTAACACGGCGGCTAATGGTCATATCACCGTTTGTCTACAAGTTGAGGGACAATATAACGTTTGTACTCACAGAACAATGTAACAGCAGGCTATACAACCGAGGAGGACCCATTAACCATAAAACTTAGCATCGCACCATTTTAATTATGACCTCTTGGTTACAGCTAACTGCTAACTGTGTGAAAGTTCATACTTACCGGTCAAGAAGCAACGTTGCCAACTCTGCATCAGACTTCAGTCCTTTGTTGTTACGAAGCTGTCTCCAGCGCGTGAAGGCGACGCCGATATTTATTGTAGTTTTCCCACGCTTCTTGTCATATAGCTTCTGTGACTCGTAGCGTACTTTTTTCTTCTTACCAGAAGCTAACTCTGGCGGTGATATTGGTCGCTTTGAAGTGGTTTCATCCATGCTTTATATCAAATAGACAAGCCAAGGTCGATTTGTCTAAACTTCTCTGGAAGCTCTGCTCTCACAAATTCACGTGATGATTGGTGAGGTAATTCAGTTGAAACGCTACCACAGTGCGAAGCTCAACCTCTCCTCCCCCTCTCTCAACTAGGAATCGCTTCTGAGCTGTAGATTCGAGCTGCTCTGCGATAAATTGTCTTTTACTTCAAACCTTAAGTAAACAGGAACAACGAAACACACATTTCTCTACCGACATATTAAACACCATTTTTTCCCCTCTAAGACAGTCACTTCTAGAACTTCAAATTAAAACATTTCAAAATAAGACAGTCATAGTTTTAAGAAACTAAACGATTCCTGTGCATGTCAGAATTATAACAGCAACTAATTATGAATACAGACAAAGTCATACTCAGTAAAGTAGACATATCAAACATCACTATTCATTGAACATTTCACAACAATTATATCTATATTTAAGTATGGGTGTTAAAACATAGCATTTAGTTTGATTTCCACTTCAGGTACCGCTCTTTCTTCTTTTTCGGGTAGTCTATACATAATTTCCCTTTTTATTTTCTCTTGTTGTGTCCCCCAAATGAAACGGTAAATCATTTTCCTAAGGGAAACTGTTATCTTATGTGGTGGAGCACAAGTTGTGCTATTGTGGAAATGACTTCTGATTTTATTACTAAGACTTTCCCGAACAGTGATAGTTCTCTGTCTTTCCACTGATACAGTTCGCCTTGTAGCCTTGGTATTTTATCCGACCAATTTTTAATCTCCATATTTTTGCCTATTTTAATTCCTAATATTTTAATAAAATCCTCTTTTTCAGTGAGTCCCTGTGAGTTTTTTGTCTCTCTCCAATTGAGGTATAAGACCTCGCTCTTATGTTTATTTAGTCTGGTACCTGATGCCAGGGAAAACCATTCGCTCAGCCTTAGTGTCTCCTGAATAGAGTCATTGTTTGTTAAAAGAAGGGTTACATCGTCCATGTATAGACTTAACTTGGCTACATCTCCCCTGCTACCTGGGGGAGATAGGCCTTTTATGCTTGCAGCTTCTCTTAGAGCACATGCCAGTGGTTCCATGGCTAAAACAAACAGGGTGGGGGAAAGAGGGCACCCCTGCCGCACTCCTGATTTTATTTCTAACGTATTTGTAAGAGAACCATTTATTAATATTCTACTTACAGCATTGTCTGGAAGAAGATTTAACCATTTCCTAAAGGTCCCATCAAAACCAAAAGTGTCCAGGATTCTTTCTATATAAGCATGACTTCTACAATCAAAGGCTTTTTCCAGATCTAAACTCAATACTGACTAGAATTTTTGGGGGGGGAGTACTTTCCTGAAAAAATAGCTCGTACACTTTTCATTTTCTTCTGTATGTTTTTCTCTGCTTCTTATCAGAAAACTTCTACTTTGTTCATTTAGAGCTGCCATTATTTTTACTTAAGTTTACTTATAACTCTACCGTAACATTGTGTCTGTATCAGAAATGGAGCTGGACATGGAGATATTCATAAAATGTTGTGCTGCAAATAACCAGAAAAAAAGACAGAAACCAGAACAGAAGGTTTTGAATAGGTTCACATTTTGTTGTAACTCATTGTGTAGTGGTGTGGTTTGCTTTGTTTGAGGTTTTCCCTGAGAAGCACAAGAAATATAATTTGCAGACATTCACATGTTTACAAGTTTGTTTTATTTTAGGTGAGATAAATAACCTTTTTAATTTCCTTGCCAGAGTTAATTAGGAAGCAGGGTTTAGTGGGCAAAAAAAGCCCAACTTGTCAGAAATTCGGCATAGTTCAGGACGGCAACATGCAGAGATACAGCGGTTTGTTTACTTTAATCCTTTAACTCCATCAACACAAACAAGCTAACTGCTGTCACTTTGTCTGAACACCCAGTTCTGTAAATGGAAATACTTCCTCACTAACAGACTCCAGCACGTCCGATTTGGTGATCTCTCCTCCAGTCACCCCAAACACTGGAAACCCTCAAAGGGTTTTCTTTTCAGTCTGCTCGTTTATTCACTTAATACACACATTTTAAACACTCAAGACTCAGACTAGATTTTCAGCTTTGTAGCTAGCACAGCCATGCATGGGCCAACCAACGGGGAGACAGGTATTTAATGCTGTTCAGTCAGGAATGACTGCATGATGCAGCCAAAATTTCTCTTTGTGGGCCAGTTGGGCTATTATAAGGCTGTAGATCTACCACTTTTACATTTATTACCTCTTTCTTAACAGGGGCCTTTCTGACTGTGTGCACAAGGATCAGGTACTGTTTTCTTGTACTACAGCCACATTCTTACCAACGTTCCTAGTCTGTGACAGTAACAACACTCAGTGCCTATTGTTGCATTAAACAAGGCTGGTAAATGTCTAACGACAATTAACCAACAGAGTCCAAGACTTTCACCATAATGTGGAGTTAAATGACCATTTTAAATGACTTGTTAATGGGTGTTCATTTTGTGTCCCACTTATCTTTCACAGAACGTCTTACAGCTGGAAGTTCAGTATCATGCCGTGGTGGAGGATCAGACAGCAGATGTGCAGGAGGTGACATCTGCAGAACATTTTCCACACTTTTAAAATCATCTGCATGCACTTCATTTGTGACATTGTACTTTACAGATTTAATAAGGTATTTAATACCATCTAACCACACTATTGTGAAGGGACATCATAACTGTACAGGAAAAATGCAACACAATTTAATCACTTACTATTGTACTATTTCTTTTTCTTTTAACCGCAATAAAAACAATCAAAAGCACATTTGTCAGAACACTTTGTCTTGTCTTAAATGTGAGTTATTTATCCCACAGAGTATAGTGATAATCTTTCTAATAGTTGGAGGCTGTTAAAAGGTAGTTGTTTGTTCTGAGGCTGTTTAAAACTCAAATGTTTGCTGCTCTATGTGAAAGATGATATGATGTTGTTTTGGTTGTCTGTAAATAAGACTGTTTTAATGTTCCAGTTCAACCATAATGATATGAGATAGTCCTAAACTCACTGTTTACTGTAGCACCAAATACTTTACTGGATAAAGTACAATAAACTGGTAACTTTAAAATAAAACACAGTACTAAAGTGTCACATAAAGGATCACTGAACCTGACAATGACGGTTTTCTTCAGATCAGTTCTTCAAATCCCAGAAGTTTAACATGATTTAAAATGATACGTATGAACATTATAACTTCATATAAACTTTAAAAATTAGGGGCGGGTAATCTCACGAGCTGCAGCAGACGCAGAAAGGGTACAGACCTGGTGATGGATCCTCTCGTATGCCTTTAGGATGGTGCTCTTCTCTGGGCTGGCTTCGAGCTCTGTGCAGCCACAACTGTTTCACTGCTGCAGCTTGTCGCGTTTCCTCCACAGCATCTCCGGCTTTGAGGACACTCTTCCTCTGCTCAGTGTTGAGTGAAAGCTTGTCTTTCTTCAGGCTGACTGACATTCACCAGATAAGAGCAAAAACATTCCAGACGCTGAAAACCAGCAATGGGATTTGGCCTGCAGACATCCTCCTGTCCAAAAACAAGCACACAAATATTTTTTATATCTGTTAACATGCTTGATTTATAAGGTCTTATTAGATCTGAATCACATTGTCTCTTTTGTAGCTTTGTAATGTTTTATTGTAGTTATATTGTTATTTATGCTTTAACTATGCATGGCCTTTCAAAGTATGCTTTGTGTTATGCATGTTTTCCTCAGTTTCCTTCTCTCTGCACCGGCTTTAAATGTTATGCTGCTGCTTCTACTGTTGTCTTATTGAAATTCACTGCAGCTGCAATTTATGTATGAAATAGTTATTCATTGTTATTTGATTTGGCTCATTTAACTCAAGACGGAACAAATGTTGACAGAAATTTTGCTTAAATGATTATAAGAAAAAAAATAATAAACAAAGCACCTTCTCAAAGATTTTACTGACAAGATTTTACTGTGTGAAGTGTGCCAACCTTTCAAATGAACAAAATAAAATAGTAAAAAACCCTACAGCATTTACCTCTGTAAAACATACATGACAAAAAAGTGACTAACTAAACCCTTTAGGGGATTCTGGAGGCATGTGATTTTAGGATGTAAATGAAGCATTCAGGTGTAATCCGACATAAAAGGGAAAAGACATTTGCTTCAGGTGAAAAAGCACATTTAATGAGACCATGTGCTACACTGACACCAGGAAGCTGTGATGAAGTACCTTCACTTTGGTCTTCACAGTCTACATAAATAGCAACTTCCTCCTCAAACGCTCTTGAGCAGTTCGTTGCTTCGAACCGACAATATTTATTTCACTTTTACAAAACCATAAAACCCAATTCAGTGATTGGAAGTACAGATAAATGTTTGAAAATGTATGTAAAAAATATACAACAGGTAAATTATACATTGGACTGCAGTGAGGGGGTTCAGCAGGTCTAGATAATCCCACTCCAATAATAAATAAATGCCAGTTTGCCAGTTTTGTGTACATTATATCCATTTAGGTCTGATAACAAAGCAAACCAATTTTATCCCTTTCAGTAAACCAATGTGTCACAACTTAGATGATTACGTAGAAAGAGCTCCACCTTGTTTACTTGAGCAAGCAGTTGTGTTCACAGAGAACATCTTAAACATCACAGAGATGCACCCATTCTTTATGTAATGTCCTCAGTTTTTTATCCAATTACTCAAATAATTGTCAGAATAAAAATATGGAAATCATGAATTTGTGCCTCTTTATAATAATCAGATGTCTGTGTGAAGCTTCAACACAGCTGTTTGGTTTACTTTCCCAGGTGATGCATATTTATACCAAACACAAACAGAGCCTAACTTATTTTATTAAACTACTGAACAGCTACTGACTAAAGTTCTTTTTATTTTCTTTTTATTTTTTTACCTTCCTTAGATGGACATGCAGCCACCATTTCAGCGTCAGCTCCTTCAGCTCCCAGTGTACTCTTTAAGGTCGTCTTTCACCCATCGGTTCGCTGCCTCTCTTTATTGAGAGGGTTTATCATCTCTGCTCTCTGCTTGCTGAGAATCCTGGAATCACATGTACAAAATGAATACAAATATCATTCATATCACGTGATAAAGTATACAGAGAGTTTCCTACAAGTCTCCATCATGTTAGAGGCCAACATCTGCAGGTGAGTCTATGATCAGGAGAGGTTAAAAAATTACACCTTTCAGGAGATGTGGGAACTCTACCACCAGTACACTGTGCAAAAGTACCAACCAGAGCAGTTTACAGACAAGCAGAGAAAAAAAGCCTACAGAAAACCTGAAGTCTGATCCAAACCCTCGTTTAGTTAAGTCAGATATTAAAACTTGTTTATTTGCCAAAAGTTTTGACTGAGAAGGGAAGGTTTTTCTTTTAAAATATATTTTCTTGCATATGTAAGTAAACAGTGATGATGGTGATAATGATGCATATGATGATGATCTATATACATAATGTAAGTCTGAATATTCTCGTGTGTTTCATTTAATCATTTACAGCCTATTGGGTTGCTCTATAAATTAAATGTGTTATGTTAATAAATTTGCCTCGAACAAGAGGAGGTTAGACACAACACTGAACGGACCACGTATAACCTATAACCTATAACGGTGATCCTTCGTGATGACCTGGAAGTAAAGCTGAAATGGTAGCTACATACACACAGTCAGTAAATTCATATGAAGTGGCTTCAATAAAATAACTTTTATTGTGTTTAGAATAAATGTGTCTTCTGTAAGAGTGAACAAAACAGCTGCGTTAAGTTTAACACACACACACACCTGATAAGTACGAAGCACTTAGTTTGTATATTCATCCCAATGTAATTTCCATTAAACAGTATGAGGAGAGAGCGCTTGCTGGTATTTGATAAACAAACCACAAGGCTCGTTGGTTTTGATGGACCATTAACCAGGCCAGATCTTTAAGCATGTTGCTTAATGGTTTGCAGTTTACGTTATTCCATGTTGTTTTACACAATTCTTCTGTTAGTTTTCCTACTGGTGTTAGTCTTTGCAACAATATAGTTTTTCTTTTACTTTTTGTCTTGTGATAACGTCTGCTAAGCCATGTTGCAAAATTTTTAGGACTGTTTTATAAACAATGGGACAGTCTTCTGAATAAGGAATGTTTAAGCTGACTCTTTTTTTCCATTCTACCATTATTTTACGACCTGTCCAAAATCTTGCAAAGAAAGTCCAAGCAGGTGTGCTTCTGTTATTAAGGCAGGCTTTAAGGATCGGAGTCAAGAACATGGCTTTTAGTTTGCTTCGATTTCTGGGACTGCCCTTTCTCCTTTCTCTAGTGGTCTATACATTATATCTCTCTTTAATTTCTCATGCTGGCCGCCCCATATGAAGCAAAATATTGTTTTTTGAAGTGTAGCTATTGTCGCGTATCGTGGTGGAAAGGTAACTGCCAAATGGGCTAATGATGCCACAACCTCTCCTTTTACCACCAAGATCTTACCCAGCAGTGACAGTTCTCTTTCTTTCCATTGGTATAGTTTTCCTTGTATTTTTGGTTTGTTTTATTTCCCTCCAGTTTAGGTAAAATATTTCTCTCTTTTGTTTGTTTACTTTTGTTCCTGATGCCAGAGCAAATTTATCACAAACATTCAAAGTCTCTCTAATGGAGTTATTATTAGACATTAAAAGGGTTAAATCATCCATGTACAAACTTAATTTTGCTTCCCGTCCTCTCCTGTTCCCTTTATTTTTTTGAGCAGTGTATGTATATGTGTGTGTGTGTGTGTATATATATATATATCTATATATATGCATGTGGAGTTAAATTGTGGAATTCATTACAGAGCAAAAGATGTGTGTAAATATTTTTCAGTTTTAAAAAAAATTATAAAATAGAATATTCAAAGCGTATGAACTTGATGAACGATGGCCTATTATGTAGGTTGTAAATAAATGTGTGAAAGCTGATTTTTTTGTAAGGTGTGTCATGTTTAGGTATACGTTTTTCTTTTACCTGCTGCTTTTCTAGCATGGTGGTGCATTGACATGTGCTTTTGATGTGTTTTATTCCATTTTAGGTTGCTTGTACATAGCCATGTGCAAAATAAATTTCTTGGGAGAAGAAAAGAAGCTGTCTCCTCGTTTCAATGTGGAAATTGCTGGTATTTGATAAACAAAGCCCAGTTATAAACAAAGCAATGTACTCATACAGTGTGACAGCTATACAACGTAGTTACTAATGACAAAGAAGTACAGCCACTCAATTAACAAAACAGTCATTGGTAAATACTACCTTGATTTTCCTTCAACAGTACAATCAGGGGAGAGCGCGAACGCAGTCCCCCACTACCAGAAATTATGCAGTCGAGATTCCCACATTTGGGGAATTCGCAGGGGTCAGCACAACCGGAGTGCAATGGCTGAGCCTCACCCTGGGTGAACCACCTTCATGATCATGGTATCTCCCCTGCCAGGTAAGTATGAGTTGTACAACTCACGGCCAGGAGGGTCATTCATACACATACTAAAATAAATCATGGTATTACCTGTCTATAAACTAACTAAACCACAGCATACAGAGGACGTTATTACACAAGATTTTGCTATAGGTGTAGGTTTATGTAAACACTAAGACATTGTTATTTATTTTGTTTAAAAAAAGACTGATGTTTCCCATAATGCAATGCTGTTCATGAACCGCAAAAAGCTAACTGAAAATCACCCTGTTTTACAGTTTTGCTGCCCTGCAAGTGACTAACAGCCTAGCAGAGAGTTCAACTAGACCAACAGTGAATCCAACTTCAACCACAAACTGTTTACACATCTGACATCCAGAGAAAAGAATAAAAACACAAACATACAAGTCACATGTTCTGTTCTGCTAACAGGGCTACCACTTCCTGTTTCTTTGTTATCTGGTGTTGGGAAACAGACAGTCCTGCTGCTGCTGCCTCCTGTTGTTTTGGAGTGTAAACAATGTTAGTTTATGATGGGATTTAACACAATATACATAAAAAGCACATCTAGGTTTTTTACTAACCACAAATATACTTTAATTACTTGGCTTACATCAACTATCAAGTACCATCAACTAATTTAAACGGTCGTCAGGCTGTAAAAATACAACTTACGGTGCGCTGCTGCCATCTAGTGGTGAACAGATGTAACTGCATATTTCAACCATGCAGTGTATAGAACTATACACTATAAGAACTAATACACACCATGACTTCTAAGCTACTAATAATTCTTTAAGAAAGTAAATCACGGTTTATTTGGGTGTATCTGACAAAGGGTGTTTAATTGACTGCAGTAGTGTGTTATATAAAATCTACAGGTAGGACTTATACATTTCAGATCAAATCATAGAGCAATGAAACCGTGCTTAGTTCATGTTGTAAATACGGGAAGGCCAAACACAATATATTCCTTCACCAGCCTGACGGAGAAACTAAAGGTGGCATATCTCGCATTTATGGCACACCATCCTTACACTGCTGTACATTCAATCCTGTAGGTAGAACAGCACTAATTCACACTTAACATTTTAAGAGAGGGGGTGCACCGTTCCTGGAAGTACTGCAATACCAGGTCGATGCGTGGAGTGGACGGAGCAAGCCCCTATTCCATCTCCCTGTCCCAAAAATCAATTTAATATATGGTCCCCGGGTAGGGGACGTATCAGATATTAAACTGATAAGAACAGATACTACACTTGATCTTAGCCAAAAGGCCGAGAAGCGATAACCCATTAATTCTCAGAGGCAATCTTGTCATTCTCCGCCACACCTTTCTAACTCACGGATTGGAATAATAAAAATTCTGAAAAATTCACACACAGCCCAGATAAGCTCAGAATAAGTACACTAATGATCGACAACACAGATTATAAAACACTGGTGTTATGCATTCGTAAGTTAAATGAACCGATATCCACAAAGGCAGCTTCATGTTACTTCCTGGACACGTGGTACCGTTTAGTCCAATAGCAAGCAAAGAGACATTAAGCTCCTAAAAACACTTTTTATCTGCAGATATGTTTAAATATATGCATCACGTTGATATGTACGGATAAGCGGTTTTTATGCTGAACTCTATTCAGTGAATTGAAGTTTTTGGAAGCGATAAAAAAAGTGTTTTACAATACACGCTCATTACAACAAAGGCAGCTGCAGCGGTCTCTAATGGCGAACAGCGCTAACCACACGCTTCATGTTTTCCAATACACACATGGCTGCAGACACGCTGACGGTCAAAAACCAACTGCCAATTAGGTGATTGAATTAACTAAAAACATGACAGACTATAATTGGTTTAATTTTTATTTATTTATTTTAAGAAACACCGACACAAATTAACTCTAAGGAGTTTCCCAACTACTTAAAAAGCACCAAAGGTAACTTGTACGCATGTAACGTCTCTGGGATTAACTGGACCCTGACACTCCATACCTCCACCTTTTACGCCACTGAAATTGCATTTGCGAACCATGTAACTTTTCCTTACCTTTTTGCAAAATTTTCAGGAGTGAGTACGGTTAGGTTTACTTCAGTAACTTTGAATATGTCAGCATGAAGTGCGGGGCGTTAGCTAGCTTAGCTATCCGCCGACAGAAACCATGTTGCATCAGCACAAGTAGCACAAATGTAACTTTAACGTATTTTTTTAATGTTACCACGACAGTCTGTCTTTAAATTAAGAGTTAAAATACTTAATTCTATATAATTATTTATTAAACATTAACTCACTGCGTCTCTTTCTTCGTCTTCGCGAGTCCGTCACTCGACCCTCCCGTGACAGAACAATGGCGCAGTAGTCAACCTGCATCGTGTATTATATCCTGCGCATGCGTACATCTCGTTCCGTATTTAGCTAGCTGGACAAAAACTGTGAAATGATATATACCAAAAATAAAACGAAAATTGATACCAAATTATATATATATGTCCATTCGCTGTTGCCTTCTATAGTTGAAACTATTCATAACGTATATATTATAAATTCAGTGTGCTTCATACAATGATGGCTACTCCACCAAACCTTTAATTTTACAGACAAGGTGAAAACATGGCTATTGTTGAAGGAAAAATCATTACTGAGAAATATTGAAACATTAAATGTACCAATTAGAGAGAAAATATATTTAAACGATATTTATATTTAGCCTTAATGTTACGACCCAATATAAGGAGTATGTTTGGGCGTAACAAAAAAAAGAACGTTGAGGACAGATGGTTGGCAGTAGCCGTAACACTTAATGCATCCACCTGGGTTTACTTTTGCACAGGCAGTATTTTGCATTCTGTATTATTATGCATGCTTCAAATTTTCAGTTCACTTTAATCTCCAGCTCCTGCAATAGATCACAGCTACATGCAAACTTTTATTGTATTTTTTACTGTGTACTTGAATATGGTTACAAACATTCTCCTTCTTATCCAGTTTGAGGAAGAGAGATAGAAAAAGGAGGGGAAAAATACATTCTGGATCAATAACTTTTTGTTGTGACTAAGAAGTCTCATTTTTCATTGTTTCTCTCCAAGCTATCAAGTTAAACATCTTCCTGCAACTCTCTTAGTGTGTTATTATATTATGAATTTACTGGTTCTACAAAATAATCTCTTTTTTTTTTATCTAAAAAGTGTGGGTTAGATGCCTAAAACCATGTGAAAATCTGTCATGTTTGTGTTTGTATTGAGCAGTCTTTTGTGACATTTTAATTTATCTTAGAGTATATTCTAACAAGCCATAAATCTTGTATGCTGGATTTTTACAAAGCTTCATCTACTGTTTAACCCTCTTATTATTCAGGCTTTATACAGCATTGAGTTTTAGTATTAGACATTTTGTATCCTCAAACAGTTTTACAAGTCTTGTTGTTTTGATGTCAACATACCATACCTTACCTTACCTTACCATACCATACCATACCATACCATACCATACCATACCATACCATACCAAATGTATTTATAAAGGATTACAAAACAATCACAACTGAAACAAAGTGCCTCACACAAGTAAAGTCAGGACCAGGCATGTCTCATTCGTACATTTTTGTTCATATTAGCTGCTTAGCTTATATATATATATATATATATATATATATATATATATATATATATATATATATATATGTATTAGTGCATCAGTGCTGGGAACCAATAAAAAAATTAATCACAATTAATCATATTATTATGTACAAAACGTCCTTTTCCTTTAAAAGAAGGCCTACTGCTATATCCTCCTGACTACCAGTAGTTCAAATTTGTCCTCTGTGGGGACATTTGTAAACTTGTACATTTGTGAATATCTCCCACCCACTGCATTCTACTGAGTTAACTCCTTTTGCTATCTACAGGGGACGTTTAGGGCTTTTCAATGATACCAAATGTGAAGGGGTGGGGCTTTAGTACCTTTTGGTAACAAAAAAATGTGATTGGACAGTATTTTTTTTCCTGGTAGTCAAGAGGATATGAAGAAAACGCAGTAAATTTTGGTTTACAAACACTACATCAGGGGTGTGCAACCTGTGGCTCCGGAATTGCAAGTGGCTCTCTGGACCTTCCACAATGGATCTTCATACATGGCTAAAAAGGCTGAAGAACTAACTAATGTTTTTAAATATAGATATAATTGTTGTGAAATGTTCAATGAATAGTGATGTTTGATATGTCTACTTTACTGAGTATGACTTTGTCTGTATTCATAATTAGTTGCTGTTATAATTCTGACATGCACAGGAATCGTTTAGTTTCTTAAAACTATGACTGTCTTATTTTGAAATGTTTTAATTTGAAGTTCTAGAAGTGACTGTCTTAGAGGGGAAAAAAGGGCGTTTAATATGTCGGTAGAGAAATGTGTGTTTCGTTGTTCCTGTTTACTTAAGGTTTGAAGTAAAAGTTTAAAGACATCCGTATTGCCTGATTTATGAAGCTCCAGTTACGTGACATTTTGGTACCGAAACCCGGGACCTAACTGTAAAACTCTGAACTCATTTGAAGCTGGAAGCAAACACTGATGGAGCTGCATTGTGCCCCCTGCTGGAAAAAGCAGGGCCCACGCTGTCCGGCCCCTCTCCGTCATCCTGCTTAGCTCCTCTCCCTCTATTTTGTCGTTCTTTGTTTTCCCCGTTTTGATTTTTTTCTGCGCTTATGTACTTTGCCGGGGGTGCCAGGGTTTGTTTTAGGGCTAGGTGGATAGATCCAGCCATCAATATCATTGATAACAGGAGCAGTATCGACATCCATCCATACCGGCGTGATGAGGCCTTCCGCACCGAGTCTCATTCCAAGTATGATGCATTCAAGTCTGCACTTGTAGGGCTGTGCTGGCCTACAACCGCACAGACCTGGAGCTGCTCATCAAGGCAGTCAGAGCCAAGGACCCGACAGCCATGAGGTCCGTGACAGATGAGGATGTCATCCACAATTTCATTTCCAGGGAGCAGCTAAAACACCACGTGCGGCGGGTCACACTAGGGGTGCACGACACTTTCAGGCTCATCCATCAGGCCATTGAGGAGCTGTAAGGTCCTGCTGGGCTGGATGAAAGTGGAGTCAGCCTCTCCAAGACACCTGGTATGAAAGACCTCACACCAAAAGTCATTACTTTATTAGTAATTACGGTGTAAACAAAGTGAACATAATCCGTTTATGTGTTTGTTTGTCATGCATTTACAGCAGCCATTGATGAGTTATGGGCAGCACAGCAGCAGTACCTGGAGTGCATCCAGGACCCACCAGACCTCATCATGTATAGGGTGGCCCGTACCACGACCATCAACAGTGTGGATGTGCCCTTTTATAAATGTCTGTGTGGGAATAACAGCCTGGAAGTAGGGATGGTGAAACCGAGGCCTCATTAATCATCGAGTCAACTTTGACCCCAATGCTTGAAAATGGCTTAGTGCTCTGAATCATTTGACCAGGTCAAAGAGCTCCATCTGCTGGCTGTGTGCGTCTGATGCAGTAGAAAAAAAGCGTTGACACGACTTCCTCACTGCACATTGGTCATCCCTGTCTCATCTGTTAACAAATGTTCATTAAAGGATACGTTTTCTACCATGAGTGAATATTTATTTTCTGGCTTCCAGGCTGGAAGGATTCCACAAAGCTTTACCCCACATGATCCCAGGTAAACAGGAGTAGTGAGGGTACTTTAACATTTCAAACATGTTAAATTGTTACGGATGTCTTTCATTATGATGTCCAGGTCTCCACTGTGCAGCAAGGCCCTGTCAGGTTTACCTGATAAGCAGCATTGCACGCTGCAGTTCTGACGCAGTGTTTGGTGGTAGAGGTCGGCTCATTGACCGCCTCAACACCTGCTGTCAGCAGCTGTTTGGTGAGACTGTGGAGGGAAACTTCGGGGTTCCTGCTGATGGCGCCTTTATAGAGCTGCTTGGGCTGGAATACCTCTTTAGTCAGAGCTCCGGAGAATCAGGTCCCTTTTTCTGAAGGGCATTGTGAAGGAAGGACCCAGTGCAGATGAGGTGTTTCAGCCCATGACAGCCTGACCCAGATGAGGCTTAAAAGAATGAAGGTGAAACATGACGATGTGATGGAGGCTGTGCTGCCCCACATCACCCTCACCAGCGTCAGAACTGCTGTTGTTCACCCTCTGGCTTTTCTGGGCAGTGATGTGATTGTTAAATTTAATCCCAGAAACCAGGATCTTTACATTTCTGTAAATAAGCTGGTGTTAGACAAGTGGCAGATTTTAAACTGTTGCTTCTTTGCCAGGAGTTAAATTGGCCAGTAAAGCGTTTAAGTCTAGTGCAGAAGGAAGAGAACAGAACCAGACAAACAACAATGTATTGTGCAGAATAAAACATATAGAGTTCAAACAACATTAGTGGAAAGGCCATACATACTTAAACCATAACTATTATATAATACTATATAATAAATAATTATAAATATAATGAATTACATTATATAATAAACATCAAATGTTTAATATGCAAGATGATAGCAAAGCTATTTTCCATCTTTAGTCTCTTGGCAGGACAACACAACAATAATGATAACAGGAGATTATACAACCTGTATAAATAAAGGTTCAATAAATAAAAAAGCAATTAAGACCATTTATATCAAGCAATGATTTGTGTTTGTTTTAACAGGAGGATGTCTGCAGTCAAACCCTCTTCCTGACTTTTAGCTGCTGGAAACCTTCTGCTCTCCCCTGGTAAGCATCAGCCTGATAGAGGACAAGCTTTCCCCATCTACTGAAGTTATGTTTTAATCTAGATTATTTTAGAACTATTGTTTTTTTTAATCTTATTTATTTTAGAACTGTGAGATGTAAGATTTTATAATGTGCTATACAAAAATTGTATTGTGAATATGATTATAATTATCATTATTTCTACAGAGCAGAGGAACAGTCTTCTCAAAGCTTGGAACACAGTGGAGCATGACAAGCAGCCTCAGCAGTTCAACAAGCTGTACAGACAACACGTTGTACTGTCGGACTAAAAGGGACGACCTGGTTGAAGCGGCAGTGATACCGAAAGTGCAGATGGCCAAACGCTACGCCCCAGCACAAGAGATCAGCGTTCATAACAACATGTACACTCATGTACACGCTTGTCAAACTGTTGCAGCTACAAAGACCTTAAGAGTCAAAAACCAGCCAGGAGAAGAGCCGCATCCTGAAGGCATACGGGAGGATCCAGCACTGGATTTTAGTGGAGGATCCTGTCCTCTGCAAAGCTGGGATTCCTCTTCCAAAAATAAATGCGATCCTATCATCCTACAGTTCCACCCCCACCTGACTACCCTTTGATGAAGGGATGAAGGTTTTGAAGGGAAGAAAAGCTCTGCAACCACTACCATCACCAGGCCTGTACCCTCTGTCTGCATCTACAGCAGCCCTTCAGATTCCAGGTCCCTCTGCTCGACCCATACTACCTGCTAGTCCAGTGAGTCCTGAGATAGCCGGTCCGTCCGCATTAGATTTTAACTTGTGCCCGTCACCTGTACCATCACCAGCCATTTGCACTCTCCGGCTACACCAGCGGCTTCCTCTGAAATTGCAGGTCCATCCACACAGCTCACAACACCAGGCTGTCAGGTGATCCCTGTAATTGCTGGTGCTTTAAAAACAGCACCTCCAGCTATCCCTCCACTGACTGCCACCACCACATTTCCCAGCACTGGCAGTCATTCATCCTGGATAAGAGCTACGCAGTACAAGCACAAGCAGAAGGAGCACTTCTCAGAGGTTGGAGCCAAAGTGTCACCGGTGCAAAAAGTTCCTGTTTGTACAATCTGCGGCCAACTGATACAGGGACATAAAAAATACAAAAAGACAGCATTCTGCCCAGTTTAGATGATGTCCCCTTTAAAAGGTCTGGACAACAGTCTTTGAGAGCTATGAATACTTTAACCATGTTGTTGACAAGCTGGAGGACTGAGGATGTTTTAGAGATCTATAAATTATATTTATTATAAAAAATAAATCCAGATACTAACATTTAGTATCTAGTTAAATATTAATTAGCACGGGTATCCATACTTACATGTCCCCCCCCTCTGTCATACCAAAAATAGTACTTAACACCATCCTTAGTATCGCAAGGAGTTTAAAATTTAGTATTTTAACAATCCGACTGTAAATATTGTACAATACTAACTTATTAATATAGATTGTAACATGTAAATATGTTCATTTTAATCATGTTTGCTGTTCTGCTGTGATCTGAAAACACAAAATTTCCTTCTGACCTGATTCTAAATAGTTTTTTATTCAGGATAGAGAAGTACTTCTAAGCAGCATCCAACCAATCAAAGATACAGATTACCGACATCCTCTGTGGTATAAATACATGGCATGTTAGAAAAGACAAGTATATTTTTAATAAAAAATATTTTTTATAGCTGTTATAACCCCTATGATGAGGTACAACAGTGGTTCAGGGTTTCCCTTTGCCCGGACTCGGAGCCAGGCCTGGAGGTGGGGTATGGAAGCGGGTGCCTGGTGGCCGGGCCTTTGTCCCTGGGGCCCATTCGGGCTCAGCCAGAAAGGGTAACATGTGGACTCACCACCTGCAGGAGGGGCTGTAGGAGTCGGGTGCATTGTGAGTTGGGCGGCGGCCGGGTCTACATGTGTACTCTTACCCAACCAGTCTACATGTGCTTTATGGACCTGGACAAGGAGTTGTACCGTGTCACCGAGGAGTCCTGGAGCAAGTCAGATTTGTTTCCAGTGAGGGTCACACTCTGCCAAGGCTGCCCTATGTCACCGATTCTGTTCATGACTTTTATGGAAAGAATTTCTAGTTGCAGCTGAGGTGTTGAGTTTGGTGGCCTCAGTATTGGGTCCTCCACAACGACAGGAACTAGATGAGGGGGATCGGGCATCTAGTCAGGAGGCCTCCTGGACGCCTTCCTGGTGAGGTGTTCCAGGCACATCCCTCCGGGAGGAGATCCATTGGGTAGACCCAGGACATGCTGGAGGGATCTCTGCTGGCCTGGGACGCACCGGGATCCCCATGGATGAGCTGGAAAATGTGGGCGGGGAGAGGGAAGTCTGGGCTTCTCTGCTTTGACATCTCGACCTGACCCTGGATAAGCAGTAAGAAAATGGATGGATGGATGAATAAAACTAGCAAGTGAATAAATTGTATTATATTTAATTATATGATTGCAATAATAATGTCCTAATAAAGTGCTTAGATTAAGACTCGACAGCCACTTGTCCAACAGGTTTGTGCCGTTTCCCTGCTCCAACACACCTGATCAAATTAAATGGTCCTCCCAAACAGATTTTTAAGCTCTGCACAACCCTGTTAATGAGCCATTAATCTGAGTCAGGTGTGTCGCAGCAGGGAAATTTCAATCCTGCAGCACAGCAGCCCACGAGAAGCAGAGCCGATAAGCCCCGGCTTTGATGGCATAAGCAAGTAATGCTGGGCTCACACCAAACGATTTTCACGGTCGCAGACTAAAAACGGAAGTCTTTAGGAAATCTTAGGAGTCTTACTGGAGTCACAGCGTGCTCCCGTCCTCTCAAACGTTAGGTTTAAGGCGGTAATCTGCGTTGTTTCATGTCAATCTTTTCCTAGTCTTGGGTCTGCGGCAATATAAAACGTGTTTGATATTATTTTAAGTCGCAGTGACGCAACACAATCAACAACCAATAGATGAGCTCTGACAGAAGCAACAACAGCTCCCAACAGGTGTTTCTCCAATTATAACAAACTTTTCCTGCTAAAATTATCCCGTACAAAATCCTAAAAAGTATTTACACACCTAAAGTATTAACCTAACACCCCAAAAATAAAGTAAACCCAAAACCAATATACAAATAAATTCCCTCTAACTCCTCTGTCTCATGGTTTCTCCCAAACCATAAAAGAATGCCGAGGCCACCTGAAACCCATTTGCCCAAACCTGTGGAGTCAGGTGAGTCAACACCATTACACTATTAATTTACCGTTACACTTCACATATACACACAATGCTCCTGTCTATCACCCTCAAAGACTAAAGACTCTTTCACGCAGACAAAATCAGTTGTATTAGTATTCCCTTCTTCAATAAACAACTAAACATTCTGTGTGCGACTGTGCTTTTCTTGAGTACCAAACTGTGAATTAAAGTGCAAAAACGGCATAAACAAGCTAATTACAATAATTTATACTACACAGTCCACGTAATGAACCTCTGCTTCATTACAAACGTTGTAGGTGGACCATCCAGAAAGAGGAGCGGATGGTTATTACGAAGTAAACGTCTGCTGTGGATCATTTATGTGTTTCAGTATAATGATCTAACAAATGAGAGAAGAATAGAAACTCATTCATCCCTCCAGATGCTGACGAGTCGGTGTAACAGCTGGTGGAGATGCAAAGCCACACTTAATAATGATGTGATTCCTATTTGATCCTGGAGGGAAACTCCCCTTGTTTGCTTTGCTGTGGGCAGATCAGCCCTGTTTGATATCAACTGTCCAATATATCACATAAAATGCTAAAAGAATCTAGTTGGAGTCTTATAAATAGTGTTTCACAGTCTTTGTCAAATCTCAGTCTGAGACTAGACACTTGTCGTTAGATGTGAGCAGGTGTGAGCTGGTAGTTTCTAGAGTCTTTTCCAAATCCTTTTAAAGTCTTCTGATGTAAGCCCAGCATAACTCATCAAATATATTATTACTTAAACAGTAATAATACTCGATAACTTTTTAAATATGTCATTACTTAAATACCTTAAAAATCACTGAATACCTTATTACAAAATCTACGGAGGGCAGAGCTCCACTTGAAATGCGTACATGGGATTTCTAAGGCCCCTGGTCTGCATTTTGAAGCCACCACTTCCTGCACAGCATCTGCTGACTGCGGTCCTCCACGTGGCCAGGTAATGACACTGTGCTTTCAGCTGCAAGCCAGCCTGTGGAAAGCAAGTGAGATACAAAGAAAAGAAAAATCAAAAATTAAAAGTCTTGTAAATAACCATTCATTACAGTAATACTATTTTCAAAAGATGATACCTGATGAGTGTGATCTTTCATCGTGGCCATGTGACTTCACTCAACATCTGCAAGCAAGTCTGAGGAAGGACGCACCATCTGAACTTAATGAGAGCAAATCTGGATTGAAACCGCTTTAAATCTACTTCTTAAGGGTAATAAATACTTTGTATGACATTATCTTGGACCTAAGACAGCCAAACACTCCCCATCTTACATAAAGCATAAAAAATGACACAGGTATAAAACACCTGATCAGTCAATCATAAATAGTGACATTTATAATATAGATGGCATGTCATTTCTCCTCTGCTCGGGTGGTGTTCGGCCCTGATGTGGTGAGACTGCCACCAGCTGGCAGAGAGCGTCAACTACTGGCCAACACCATGTTACACACATTATACATTTACTTTCCCCCACAATTTATGTTATCTACACTTAAGTGATCCAACATACATGTATCTAAAGGACTGCAGTAATAGAATCAGTCTAGTTCCTGGATCTTATGAAATTAACAGCACAGTTATTTTCTCCTCAATTCTGTTATGCATGGATTTACCACCGCAGCATTAACCATGAACGAGTCCCATATTTGCATCTGTACGTGGGATTTGAATCCCTGTACTGTGATTCACACTCAAACATTAAGTCCTTTATCGTTTTTAAGGAAAATTAATTAACATTAGTTCCAAATATTTTAAAGTCAGAGTAACAAGCTTTAACCAGTCTCTTTTAGATCCGTATTTCCTCTCAAGATATTTTTCTTGAAAATGCTTCAATGAATTCAAACAATTCAGACGACCTGACGAGAAACAGAAGACAGTTTCTTTTACTGTCCATGCACCAAGAAGACGACTGTGGAAGCATGCAGCTGAATGTTGATGTATAAATATTGTAATATGTAGTCCAAATATGGACATAATTTAAATGTACTGCATGAAAAACAGTTGACAGTGTGTCAAGTTTTTCATACATTTTGTGCAGTGTTTCTCAGCCTATAATCACATCTGAAGACAATAATGTCAACAAATCAGACGTCCTTCACTGATCCCAGATTCCAGTGTTGCAGCAGCATTATAGAATAAGAAAAAGTAAAAGAAGAAATCCTCAGTGATTTGATCTGCATCCAGTCTGAGGTGGTCTGGCAAATAAATGAGTGACCATATTCACATAAAAGGAAAATGTCTCCTGGACTCACCTTGCATACTTCCACACAAAGCTTCCATCAGGATTTTTGTCTTGCTGGGCTGCGACTGACGGGAAAAAAAACAAAAACAAAACATTACTCTGAAGTTCACCTGTCGCAGTTGTGTTAATACATATTAAATAAATTGTATTCGTGTCTGCAGAACTGTCATACACATCCATTTACTTGTAAGAAAAAAACTGGTTAAAAGGAACAAAAACACCAGTAATCAGTCATTTCCACTGTCTGGCTGAGGTTAGGGTTTCCCACACATAGACCAATGTGAGGCGCAGAGCCACAGAATCAACTCCAAGCTCCACAGATTCCACCCCGCCGCTCCTTGATGCTGCCCCATGCATTTAATCTGAATGTTGTAAGAAAAGTCTTCATTAGCTCTATTGGTGGCTCACAACCGCTCAGTGTGGATCAACTGACACATGCACACGTACTGACAGCTGATACACCCGCTACTCCTCTCCATGCACAATACACGAAGCCTATCAAAAGAAAACCAAAGCAGCAGGATATTTATCGCAGAGAAGACGGCTGGCCACGCCTGAAGTTTACCAAAGGATTGGGCTTGGCGTGTGTGTGTGTGTATACGTGTGTGCGTGTGACTGTGTGAAAGATTTCATTGTTTTTATTCTTATGTTTTTAATCATGTAATGAACTTTGTGTTGCTTTAGAAATAAAGTTTGATTTGATTTGTTTTGATGAAGGCAGTGTAAAAATTTGTAAATAAAAAGAATGGCTCACAAATGAACGGCTCACAGCTGTGAATCGGTTCCCATTGTTCATTTAAAAGAGTCGTTCAAAAGAATTGATTTGTTCATGAAAGTCACATCTCTATAAGATTAAGATGAATAATAGTTGAGATAGGCTACAGTAGGCTATAGGCCCATACAGAGGCAGTGCACCAGTGGGGGATGTGGGTGTTTTGACACCTACACTTTTCCAGGTGAGAAGGTTTAACACCCACACGTTTTCCGCTGCGTTTCTGCTGGTTTTATTTACTTTGCACAGCTTTGCTCAAACGTTGCTGCTTTAGTTGCTCTCTGCTTCTGCGCTGCATGTCTGCCTCCTCCCCTCCCTCCCTCTCTCTCTTGTTGCTCCTTGAATCACGACGTGACTGTTGGTGATCAGCTGATCCGTATCGTCTCTCTTGCTTGTTTATCATTCAGCTCGTGTTGAGGAGGAGGAAACTAGCAGGATATTGATGTGAAACGGTAGCCTGCTTTAATTGGATAGCCCATGGTTTGCATTTATTTGATATTATTTTCATTATTAGCTGAAGTCTGCAGAAGCCACAGCTGTGAAGTCTGCTGGTTATAATACAGTCAAATGGATCAGTTTCAGATATCAACAGCAAGATCAAACAAGAGGATGTCCTCTCTAAACCAGTGGTTTACTTTTAGGAGCCATGAATGTGGTGAAGGGAAATTATGAACAGGTTCTGAAATACAAATCACAGCAGGATCCTTCTCTAACCAGGTGGTTGAAAGGTGACAACAAGGATCTAGGGGTGGGTCTAGAAAAGCTTTGATGAGCTTTTTTAAGTAACACATTTTAGAAAATAATTAGCTGATTATTACAACTTGAGACGTCTTAAATTTGTAAAAAAAAAAACAGCCAATGATATTTTTCTGTGTTGATGTAGAGCAACATAATGAAGAGCATTATATGATGCATTTAGTGACACTTGGTACATGTGAAGTTCACCTAAGTGAAGGTTAATTTACACCTAACTAACAATTCATTACCCCTAGCATGCCTTTCTATGCAGATAAACAGCCCTCTGACGGTAAAATGACATTTTATTTGACATGTTTTAATAAAGTATGATCAAATATAACATCTACAGCTGCATATTTAAATCACTACTATCCACTCACATTTCATGAACGTCTCTACACAGTTTTTATTTAACAGTGCAATCAGGGGAGAGCGCGAACGCAGTCCCCCACTACCAGAAATTATGCAGTCGAGATTCCCACATTTGGGGAATTCGCAAAGGTCAGCATAGCCAGAGTGCAATGGCCAAGCCTCGCCCTGGGTGAACCACCTTCTTGATCATGGTGTCTCCCCTGCCAGGTAAGTATGAGTTGAATTACTCATGGCCAGGGGGGTCATCCATACACATACTAAGTTAAGTCATGGTATTATCCGTCTATAAACTAACTAAACCTGAGGATACAGGGGATGTTATTACACACACAATTTATGTATGGGTGTAGGTTTATGTAAACACTGAAAGATTGTTATTTTTTAAAATAAAACAAAAGACTGATGTTTCCCATAATGCAATGCTCTTCAGGAAACTCAAAATGCTAACTGAAACATTACCCAGTTTAATAGATGTGCTGCCCTGCAAGTGACTAAAAACCTAAAAGATGGTTCAAGTGGATCAATGGTAAATCAAACTTCAACCACAAAGTGTTTACTTCACTTTCTGACATCCAAAGAAAAGAATAAAAACACAAACACACGAGTCACATGTTCTGTTCTGCTAACAGGGCTACCACTTCCTGCTTCTTTGTTAGCTAGTACTGGGAAACTGACAATCATGCTGCTGCTGCCTCCTGTTGTTCTGGAGTTTAAACAATGTTAGTTTATGATGGGATTTTAACACAACATACATAGATATCACAACTAGCTGTTTTTAATCTCACATATGTCATTTAATTTCTTTTTATATTTATCAACCATGAAGAAAAGAGTCATTAACATGTTCATCAGGCTGTAAAACTACAACAACGAATACACGCTGCTTCCATCTAGTGGTGAACAGACGTAACTGCAGATTTCAACCATGCAGCGAATCTAAGCCCAGCTTCTGTACACACCATAGCAGCATGTCTTCTACGCTACTAGTAAGATTTGAAGCAAGCAACACGCTGTTTATCTGAGAAAGGGCGTTTCACTGAGTGCATTAGCATATTCTATAAAAAGCAGGCAGGAGTCGCAGATTTAGAGATGAAATCAGCAATGAAACCTTACAGCATGTTGAACTATTGTGCAGTTTTTAAATAGGAGAAAAGCAAATTTAACATCACCTGCCATAAGAAAAGAAGAAAAAAAAAAAAGAATGCCGCTAAATAAGAGAAAGGATTAGTGAGTTTTTTTTCCTTCGACATGAGGAGTAGGAGGTGCACCGTTCCTGGAGATACTGCAATACCAGGTCGATGCGTGGAGTGGACGGAGCAAGCCCCTATTCCATCTCCCTGTCCCAAAAATCAATTTAATATATGGTCCCCGGGTAGGGGACGTATCAGATATTAAACTGATAAGAACAGATTTTTTCTTTCGTAAGGCTTTATTTTCACATTGTTTCAACATTTACATTTACTTCACACATTATTTTACCCATTTCACGCATTGCCTGTATATTACTAGGAAAATCCATTCTTGATCTGTAAAACCTAATTAAAAGGTTAAAAAAAACAGCTATACAGATAAAAGCAATATACAGTGCACATACGTTAAAACTGGTAAAAGAACAGTGCTACTTTAAACTTTTAAAACATAGTTTCAAAGGATAAAAAAAAGAAGGGGAGGGGTGCAGCCCCCAGAAATCAGGTTCTCCATCGCTCTTATCTGCAGGAGCGGGGGGGCCCTTGTACCTACAAACGGGGCCTCCCCACCCCTCCAAACATTTGGTCTCTCGGGCCTCCTGTCTTGTGCTCAGGGGGGATCCCCCCCTTCCTGCTCCTTCCCTCCATCCACACCCGGAGGGCCAGGCCGCTGCTGCCTCGACCTTCCTCGTGTGGCTCCGGCTCCCTCGTCCGAAGAGGCACAGGCGATGCTTCTTCGCAGCTGCGTCCTAGGCCTGCTGCCTGCAGATGTTATTTCTTTTATCGTTTCTGCTGCCATCCGAATCACAGCTGCTGGGGGGATCTGCCTGTGCCTCCTTACCAGCAAGTTCCTGGAGGTCCACATGGCGTCTTTTATGGCAGCCAGGGTGAGCCACTGTTTAGCATACTCCTCTTTGCTAACCTTTCCTTGGTGGCCCACCCCGTACAGCACCAGCTGTGCTGAAAGGACCTCCCTTGCTGGTAAGTTCGGGAATTGCAGGGAGCCGGCTGTTGCCCACAGGTCTACAGCAGCAGTGCACTCCCAGAGCAAATGTCTCACCGACTCTGGCGCGCCACAACCAGGTCGGGGACAGGTTGCGGTCGCTGACATGCCCCGGGAGTGCATGACGGCCCTGACCGGGAGGATCCCATGAGCCACCATCCACGACAGGTCCCGGAGTCTGTTTGGAAGGGCGGGATGGCCCACGTTGCGCCAAACGGTAGAAGCCTCACCAAGGGTGAGACCGCGCACTAGACACACCGGTTCCCGCTCCTGCACACAAGAAACCATAGCACGATGATTAGTAAGAACATGCACATCCTCCCCCTCCAATGTAAAATCCTTTAAAAACTTTTGTATAAAAGCATACATGGGTGGTAAGTTAAAAGACACGGGTACTTTGAGATTCACCGGTATTATTTTCAGCCTTCTTAAGTAGGATCCCATCCAGAACCCCGTCATTGCTGCCGACTTGGGGTTTCTGGAGGGATCCGTGGCCTGACTAAGATGAATTGCAACATATCTACACCCAAGAAACAATTTCAGGTCTGGGACTCCTTTGCCACCCTTTTCTTTTGGCTTTTTCATTTCCTCCCTCCTTAGTTTCTCGCACTTTGAGCCCCACAAGAAGTGAAAAATGGCTTGATCCAGTTCTAAAAACACTCTCCTTGATGGAATAAAAACAGCACTGATCGATAAAAGCAAAGGTAAAATCACTGCTTTTATGATTAAAACCTTCCCTTCTATCGTCAGTCCTCTCAGTCCCCAGTAACCCAGTCTTTTCCTAACTTTCCCTAATACATCCGTCCAGTTTTTCTCCCCACCCCCCTCTTTGTCAAACTTAATACCAAGTATTTTTTGTTCTGTCTGGGTCACTGTCAGTGGGAGTCCCTGGGTCTCTATTGGATTCCATGGTCCGTAAAACTGCACACGAGTTTTTTCTCTGTTCAGTTTTGAGCCTGAAGCTTGCCCGAACCAGTCCGTTACGTCTAAAGTCCTATTTATTGATGACATATCGGTACACAGTATATTTAGATCGTCCATATATAATATTACCTTATTGGTCATTCCTCCACTCCCAGGGACTCCCACACCTTGGATTCTTTGGTCCCTTCTCAAGCCTTCTGCCAAGGGTTCTATACAGGCAACATACAGGAGGGCAGATAACGGACAACCCTGACGGACACCGCAGTTTAAATCCACTGCTTTTGTAAGAAAACCGTTAACCACAAATCTACTGCTAATGTCACGATAGAGCAGTCCCACCCAGTCCACAAATCTAGCTGGAAACCCCATCTTTTGCAGTACCTGGAACAGATACTGGTGCGAGACCCGATCAAAAGCCTTCTCGAAATCTAAATTTAGGACTACTAACCGAATGTTTCTGTCTCTCGCATAACAGATGGTATCTCGGATCAGTATGAGGCTGTCGGTGATCTTCCTCCCAGGAACGGCACAGGCTTGATCCGGGTGAATCACGTCTCTTAAAACCATGGTCATTCGTGTTGTTAAAAGCTTGCTAAAAAGTTTGCAGTCTACGTTTAAAAGTGTGATTGGTCTCCAATTTTTTAGGTCAGTCCTGTCTTTGTCTTTGTGTAGAAGCGTCACTATCCCTACTCTAAAACTGTCCGGAAGTCGGCTAAGAGTTTCAAATTCTTTAAAAACAACAAGCAAATCTGGTGCTAAAATGTCCCAAAAGGTCAAATAAAATTCCAAAGGGAGCCCATCGAGCCCAGGGGCCTTCCCTTTCTTAAACGTTGCTAAACATTTCCCGAGCTCAAAAGCTGTAAAATCTTGTTCCAAGGCCGCAGTCTTTGTTATTGTCTTTTCTATGTATTCCAGTACCTCATTTATTATTTCCTTGTGAACACTTTTTTCTTTGTATAAGTTTCGGTAATATCTTTCAACAGTTTCCAGCAGTTCTTGTGTATTATTTGCACTTTCTCCATTTTCTTTCTTTAACTTTACAAAACCTCCATCCTTATTGATAATCCTTTTGAAGAAGTACCTGGTGCATTTTTCACCTTCTTCGAGTTCACGCTCTCGGCTTCTTAGGATAATACCCCTGGCCCTTATTTCTGCTATGGTTTTCATTTCAAGCTTTAAATCTTTTATTTCTTCATTGAAATTTATCCCCAGTTCCACTAGTTTAAAATATCGTTGTAATCGTCTTTGCAGCCCCATCATGCAATTTTGTTCCTTCGCTTTCTTTTTTTTACTTTTTTTTTTAAAAAAAGTCTGGGTCCTTTCCTTCACCATCTCCCACCACTGTGCACGTGTGTTGTATAGGTCCTGAAGGGTCTGCCAGTCCTGATACTGCTCCCTGTACTGGTCGACGGTGGTTTGGTCCTCCAACAGGGAGCAGTTCAGTTTCCACAGACCACTTCCATAAGTCACACCCGAAGTTAGTGACAGCGTGCAGGATAGCATGTGGTGATCTGAAAAAAAGATAGGTGTTAATCTAGCATCACTTATCTGGCAGTCACGTGTAAAAAGGTAGTCTATACGAGAGGCTTTGGTGCCGTCACCACTGTACCAGGTGAAGCCCTCCTCTCTGGGATGCATTTTTCTAAAGCAGTCAGTCAATTTAAAGTCCTTACATATATTTTGTATTAAAACTGATGATTTGTCTACTTTCAAACCCTCCCCCGCCCCTCTTCTATCCTTATGGCTTAGAATGCAGTTTAAGTCCCCCCCGAAAACCAGTGGTGCCCTCCCCAGCATGTGGGGCTGCAGCTCCTCCAGAAGGTCATACCTGTCATTTTTGTCGTTAAAACCATAAATATTTAAGAGCTTAAAAGTCTGTCCCATAAAAGTCAAATACGCTAAAAGTGCCCGACCATCTCTCACCACAGTGCTTCCCTTCACCATTATCCTAGGGTTTTTTATTAAAATGGCCACACCGTCGTTTTTATTCTCATTTGATCCACTCCAGATAGAGGGATATGGCCATTTCTGCTCCATCCTCTTATAATGTTTCTGGAAGGGTAAGCCACACTCTTGTAACAAAATCACGTCGGAGTTATAGGACTGTAGACACGATAAGACCATTTGTGCTCTCAGTTCTGACTTTACACTCCTCACGTTTAATGTTGAGAGGGTGAGAGTCATTAATAGAATATGGAAAAGGTATGCCATTTGGGGAGTTTTGTTTACAGAGAGAGAAAGAAGTAACCATTCTACGTTGCCAATACAGTTCTCTAAGTAATCTCCTGTGAGCGGAGCTCCTCTTTCACCTCCTCAGTTGGGAGGGAAGTGGTTTCAGCTCCACCCCCCCTTCGAAACCTTGGTGTGGGTCTCTGTTGTAAGGCGTAGTCCATTTTATTGTTTTTCGGGGTTGATTGTAGAGCTAGTGTTAAAAAAGAGACCTCGTTTGGAGAGTCAGGGGGGAAGACTCTGGTATCCCCCGCAGACGAACTATCTGAAGAGATACCTGTCCTTCCCCTCTTCTCCATTACAATAGGAGAGTCCGAAGACAACTCTGACACCGGCCTCTTATTTTGCTGACCCTCTGGAGGAAGGGCTTCATCACTATTATCTTGTGCTTCTTCCATCTCACACTCCATAATAGCTCCACCATTTGCCTGCATTTTCCTCTCTCTACTCTCTCCACTTGAGCTGGTTGTGGAAAGGGTTTCTGCAGGCTCCTCCTCCTCTCCCGCCTCACCTGATGGTTGTCCACCAATCTCCTCTCTTGGCGGGAGATTTGAATTTTCGGGTCTAGCTTCCTTAATTAGCTGCTCAACTAGCTCCAGCTGTCCTCCATCCTGATTCTTTTCTTTTCTTTCCTTTTTCAGTTTGTTGGCAAACGATTTTGGGCAATCCCTGAAGAGATGGTTTATTTCCCCACAGAGATTACACTTTCTGCCATTGGTACATTCCTCAAAGGTGTGCCCAATTTCTCTACATTTTCCACAAAACGTTTTATCACAAGCTTCTACCAGGTGCCCATGCTCACCACACCTGCGGCAGAGCTTGGGCTGTCCCTGGTAATGAATGTAGCCTCTGTTTTCGCCCAGCACTATCATATTTGGTAGGTGCTTCAGGCCCTGGAAGCCCAGAGGGTCTTGCCATTGTTGTATGGGGACCCTCCAGGCACAATTCCAGATGCCGTCCGCGTCCCTAACCTTGGTAGCCTGGCCTCTGACAGTGCAAAATCTTCCCAACCATATACATATATCGTCTGCATTTACCGTTTCATTGAACATTTTGACGATAACTGTTTTATAGCTATTGTCGGTTAGTTTCTCCACGTTAAATGCAGAGAATTGGGTCTTCACATTCTCAATCCTAATCCAAAATTCGGTCAACATAGCCGCAGAAACAAAACTTACGTCAAAACCTTTGCTGGATGGTAAAGTCAGTATACAATTTAAATCTTTTGGAAGAAAGTTTAACTCTTTCTGTATAAACTTTCTGGAAAAGTCTAGCCTAGACATCTCATAAGATTTACCCTCTTCTTGTTTGAAAAGGAAGCGCACGCTGTGGTGCCTCCTCATGCCGGCAAAATTAGCCGACATGGTGGAGGCACCACAAACTCAAAAAAAAGAAGTGAAACACACACACACAAAAAGAAGTGCTCAAAGAAAAACTTAAAAGAAACTTACCTTCCGTTTTCCTAAAAAAAAAAAGGCGTTAATACAAAATTATGTGCACAATTACACCAAAAGAAGAGATATAGCTGCTGAAAACACACAGTTTTAAATTACTTACAACTATTTATGAGTTGCAATCATTCAAAACAAAGGTTTCAGCACCGAGATATCCTCCAAAGTTCTGGCAAAACATATAGCCACAAGGCTAAAATTTCACCACCCAAGGAGACGATCGCAGTCTTAGCCAAAAGGCCGAGAAGCGATAACCCATTAATTTTCAGAGGCAGTCTTGTCATTCTCTGCCACACCTTTCTAACTCACGGTTGGGAAAAATAAAAAGATCACACACAGCCCAAACAAGCTCAGAAAAAAATACTAATGACCGACAATATAAATCATAAACACTGATGTTGTTATGCATCGGTAAGTTAAATGAACTGATATCCACAAAGGCAGCTTCGTTTTACTTCCTGGACACGTGGTACAATTTAGTCCAATAGCAAGCAAAGAGACATAAAACAACTAAAAACACTTTTTTATCTTCAAATATGTTTACATATATGAATCAGGTTAATATGTACGTATAAGCGGTTTTTATGCTGAACTCTGTTCAGTTAATTAAGGTTTTGTGGCAGCAATAAAAATGTGTTTTACGATTCACGTTCATAACAACAAAGGCAGCTGCAGCGGTCTCTAATGGCGAACAGCGCTAACCACACGCTTCATTTTACACACATGGTTGCAGACAAGCAGACTGTCAAAACTCAACTGACAATAACGCCACTAAATGAACAAAAAACAGTGAAGGTTATGATCTATATATAAATACTGTCTGTTGTTTTAAGAGAAACAGACGTAAATTAATTCTAACGAGTCTCCCAACCAGGGCCGGTTCTAGGAATGCATACATGAGGGGGCAGGCATAAATTTGAAGGGGGCATTATGAGTACATACTTCAGCATTTTCTTGTTGTTGTTTTTTAAGTGTTTCTTTAACGGAACTGTGCTGTTAGTGGAGTCCAACTTCAAAGAAATGGATTGCACTTTGTCAGGCCTCTACTCTAAGACCTGTCCAGCTTGGGTGTCCCACCTGAAACCAAAGCTCCTGCTGGTATAGCTCTTAGAGTCACTGAGGCACGCAAACCCCCTGACCACAATAAGGTGGCAATCCCTCAGGGGGGGGAACAGAAAATATCAATAACAAAATGAAGTAAGAAAAAAGAAAAGAATGATCCATTATCAAAGCTTTAACAACCAACAAAATAACAATTGCCCTATTGGACAGCCATTAGATGTCTAAGCATTTTGAATAAATTTGAAACTAATAACAATAAACTCAACTATCTGTGTGTTTGTTTCTGTCTGTATATAGACCATAATGATTAAAGAATCATAACTATCAAGCACAACAATAACAGAGCAAAAAATTAAACCCCCTACCAAAATAAGGCAGTGAATCTTCAGGGGGAAATAATGATAATAATAAATGAAAATGACTAAAAACTAAATGATCCTTCATCAAAATTTTAAGAACCAACAAGGCATACATGAAGCTCTGAGCTGAACTGCTGAAAGCAGCGGGAATGTAGAGTGAAACTTTCTGTTATTTTTTTCTTCAAACTAGCATGCTGAACTAAAGGCTGGGCGGAGCTTGAGGGGTCTCATATGCGCAGCTCGTTTTCCCTCAGTCTAGTACCGAGGAGGCAGTCACATCTATGGCCCGTGCGTGATTGATCACTGCTCCTACTAACAGGCGTAGACACGTTTAAATAGAACAGAAACAAACCCCAGTTGACAGAATAGATGCAATAAATACGTCTGTTATTATAAGTATTTATTCAGTATCGCTACAACACATTTAACAGAGCTTTACTCTATAAGTTTTACCGCTGGAGCTCAGCAGCCGCTCTCTCTACGAGGGGAAGAAATATGACACCGCAAGATCAGGCTGTATGTCAACTCATTTGCATACTAAACACTGATTGGTTGTTTTCTGTGGTGGTGGGAAGGACTTGTTGAAGACAGTACAATGGATCCTGTGAAGCTCCGACACACAGAGTTCAGTACAGAGGGGAGAGAGCGTTTGGAGAGATTTGCCCATTTCGGCGCATTTGATTGAGGGGGCAGAATGTTTGTTTGAGGGGGCACTGCCCCCTCTTGCCCCTGCGTAAAGCCGGCCTTGCTCCCAACTACCCAACAAGCAGCAAAGGTAACTCCTACGCTTGTAACATCCCTGGGATTAAGCGGACCCTGATCCTCCACACCTCCACCTCCATTGCCATTTAGCTGCAACCGAACTATTTTACGCCGCCGAAATGGTATTTGCGAACCATGTAACTTTTCTTTACTTTCTTGCAAATTTTTTAGGAGTGGATACAATTCGGTTTACTTCAACGACTTTGAACATGTCAGCATGAAGTGCGCGGAGTTAGCTAGCTTAATTATCTGCCCATAGACACCATGTTGCATCAGCACAAGTAGCACAAATTTAACTTTAAAGTTGCTTTTAAATGTTACAACGACGGTCTGGCTTTAAATGAGAGTTAAAATATTTAATTCTAAAAATATTTACTAAACATGAACTCACTGCGTCTCTGTCTTCTTCTGTCATTCGGCCCTCCCTTAACAAACAGGTATTATAACAGCACGTCCGCCGCGATGTGCATGCCCGTCACGTGACCGCGCACAACTAAACAAGCAAATCTATTCGTATGTGTTATTGTAAAAATCTCTAAGACATTTCACATCTAGAATCGATCTAGCTTTTATTGTTGGTGTTTTTTATGGCAATAAATTATTTTTTAATTTTATTTATTTATTTTTGTAAAATTAGCCCGTGACCGGTTAAAAACGCGCCAAAATCTTCCACTCAAATGATGCTGATTATTTTCAACAACATACATTTTGGTTGGTCAAATATAACATGGGAAAATAAAAGTAGAAGTGGTTATAAATTTTATATGGTTTAAATGGCTCCCCGTGTTTAATGCCTAGTATTTCAATCAATCAGTCAAATTCTATTTATATAACTCTGGTTGATCAAAGAGCTGGACAGAGATATAAACAAGAATAAAAACATAGTACATGTATGAAGTATAAATGTCAAGTTTCTCAAGTGACAACGCTATCGTGTGTCAAAGGCTGATCTGAAAAAAATGGGTTTTCAGTCTCTCTTAAACATGAGCAGGGTTAATAAGTTACATGTAAGGAACCCACACTGATGAATCAAAGTAAACTAGTTATAATGTAAGAAACACCATTTCAACCTTAGCTGTTTGGATTTCAGCACAAGAAGGGGGATGCTTTATGTGGAAAAGCAGATTTAGAGCTTGCCGGGAATTGCATTCCCTGTTTTATTATGCTAGGATGTAAGTTACATGTAAGGAACCCACACTGATGAGTCAACATAGACTAGTTATAATGGAGGCAATGCCATTTCGACCCCACCACTTTGTATTTAAGTTCCAGGAGGGGGATTTGTAATGTGGCAAAGCAGATGTAATGCTTGCAGAGATTTGCATCCCCTGATTTAGCATGCTAATATGTATGTTACATGTAAAGAACTCACCCTGATGACTCCAAACACACCTAATACGATGTGGGAAACAGAGTTTTATCCCAAACATGTTCAGCACAAGGAGGTGGATGCATTATTACCATATAAGTAGATATAATTACCTGCACAATGTGTCATGATTCACAGTTTATGTTCCTTACTTTACTTACGTTGTTTCATGTTCTGGGTTTTTGTCATGATTTTGGTATTTAGGGTTAGGTAAGTTTAGTTTTTAAAACCTTTAACTTTACCCGTCTCTCTCCTGCCTCTTCTGCCTGCACTTGGGTCCTCACGCTCACGGTTCCTTGACACGTTGGTGTGGTGGTTAGCACAGCGGCCTCACTGCAAGAAGGTCACTGGTACGAGCCTCGACTGTGGGGAGGTTCCAACATTGGCTTTTCTGTGTGGAGTTTGCATGTTCACCCCGTGTATGCGTGGGTTCTCTCCGGGTACTCTAGCTTCCTCCCACCGTCCAAAGACATGCATGTTAGATTTATTGGTCATTCTAAATTCTCCCTAGGTGTGACTGTGAATGGTTGTTTGTCTCTCCGTGTTGGCTCTGCGATGGACTGGAATCAGAAATGAGGAGGATGACGTCGAGGATCAAGTTAACAATTTATTAACAGATCAAAAGCAATTCAATTACAGAGTCTCTGGGTTCAGAGTACATGACAAACAGAACGTGGGTCAGCTCAAGAAGTCTGAATCCCCATCCATGTATTTTCTAAGGCTTTTATAGAATGTAGGTTGATCTTTGGAGAGGTCCTCCTCCTTATTTTATTGTTGTGCACTTTGTGATTTTTATCTTGAAAGGTGCTATATAGATAAACATTTACTTACTATGTTTATGGACTAGTAATATATTTAGATTTTTACTATATTCCTTTATTGGACAGTTTTTTATCATATAAGAACTTTATACAACAATATTTTTTCATAAATGTCTCATATGCATTGTCAGTATCATTTTCTTGATATATTGAATCCCATTTACAGCAGCCATTGATGAGTTATGGGCAGCACAGCAGCGGTACCTGGAGTGCATCCAGGATCCACCAGACATCATCATGTATAGGGTGGCCCGTACCATGACTATCAACAGTGTGGATGTGCCCTTTTATGAATGTCTGTGTGGAAGGGTTCCACAAAGCTTTACCCCACATGATCCCAGGTAAACAGGAGTAGTGAGGGTACTTTAACATTTCAAACATGTTAAGTTGTTACTGATGTTTTTCATTATGATGTCCAGGTCTCCACTGTGCAGCAAGGCCCTGTCAGGTTTACCTGATAAGCAGCATTGCACGCTACAGTTCTGACGCAGTGTTTGGTGGTAGAGGTCGGCTCATTGACCGCCTCAACACCTGCTGTCAGCAGCTGTTTGGAGAGACTGTGGAGGGAAACTTCCGGGTTCCTGCTGATGGCGCCTCTATAGAGCTGCTTGGGCTGGAATACCTCTTTAGTCAGAGCTCCGGAGAATCAGGTCCCTTTTTTCTGAAGGACATTGTGAAGGAAGGACCCAGTGCAGATGAGGTGTTTCAGTCCATGACAGCCTGACTCAGATGAGGCTTAAAAGAATGAAGATGAAACATGACGATGTGATGGAGGCTGTGCTGCCCCACATCACCCTCACCAGCGTCAGAACTGCTGTTGTTCACCCTCTGGCTTTTCTGAGCAGCGACATGTTTGTTGATTTTTATCCCAGAAACCAGGATCTTTACATTTCTGTAAATAAGCTGGTGTTAGACAAGTGGCAGATTTTAAACTGTTGCTTCTTTGCCAGGAGTTAAATTACCCAGTAAAACATGGTGGTATCCTGCAGGAGGAACTAGAGGAGAAAAGAAATTCTGAAATTCTCTGCTAAGGATGCTGCCCCTACGTATGACCCAAAGCAGATCCATCAATAGAATGTCAGAGATGTCGGCAGTGATCCTAAACAATAAATTTCCCTAAAGGAGAGGAAATCAACATGTTGTATATTTAGCTCAGGCAGCCGTACCTCATCACTGCCATGTTACGGTCCTTGACATGGAGCCCGAGGAGCTGCAGTTCAGGCATGACAGACACTGTGTTTTTGGTATGGCCTTGAACTCTGGCGCCATCATGGGCAGGGGAGTGATATCCAGTGTGTGCTGGATGGGCATAATATACAATCAAGACTTTCCCAACATCTTCATAATGCTTCTTCTAGTATAGCCTTGGGTGGTAGGATGGTTTCCTTTGACCTAACCCTCCTGTTTCCATTTACATTAAAAACCATCTTAAGCTGTTTGTTTGAAGGACAATTTTCAAACATAACTGCACCAGTAACAACAAAATCGAGTTAACTCAAGACATTTGAAAAACAAAGACAACGTTTCACCCATAGCTTTGTAGGGCATTCATGCCCCCTCCAGCTGATTCACCTTTGGAAACACCTCACAGAGAATGTGTGTGACCTGTGGATGCCAGTAATACCAGCAAAGTTTTAATCAAAGATTTTTATTAACTACACCTAAATGCAGCTTTAGTAGCTTGATATCAGACAACGTACCTCTTTATATTCAGCATCCTCTTGAATATTCACTGTCCTTCTTCCCAACCCAGCGTGTAGAAGCATGAGCTCCTCAGTGAGTTTGATCTCTGGACTCTGGACTGGACAGGTGTCATTTTCCTGCCAGGCCTGTTTTTAGGCAAACGTAAGGGGGATCTTGTATCGGTCCTTTCTTTAAACAGTCCAGGGAAACTCATAAAAAGAAGTGTGGAGAAAATTAAAAGATATGTCATCTGTAGATGTAAAATTTAAAGACACCTCCACCTATCTCTCAAAGAATAATGATGTGGTACAGTCAACACAAGGTGTATGTTAACTTCAATTAAAACATCAACTCAGTGGTATCTTAATTATATGGATACATCCCAATGACTAACAACATCCAAACCTGGCCATGCTTTGCTGCACAGCGCTCCCTGAAGGCCCCTGCACGGGTACCATCAAAGACCTCAGATGTGCTGTCTCTGTGTTGTCTCCTGCCTGGAGTCCAAGCTGCCTGTTACATGGGCTGTCCCTCAATTTTATGCATCATATCGCATCGAACATAAACAACATCAACTCAACAAAACACCAGTCTTACTGTTAAATTAACTGGTGATGAGGTTCAGTGACAACTTAACTACAGTTACGTTCTCCGTAGCTCTCGAAATCCAAGACTTAGTCCTTACATATAAAGCTATTAATAATCCTGCTTCACATTAAAAGATCTCCTTGTTCCATATTTTCTAACAACAACACTGTTCACAGCCTGCTTTCTTAAAGTAGATGGGGGGGCAGAGCCTTCAGCTATCAGGCTCCCCTCTGGAGCCAGCTCCGGTGTTTGGGAAGCGGACTCTGCCTATACTTTTAAGATAAAGCTTAAATATTTCCTTTTTAACAAAGTCTATAGTTTGGCTTAGCCAGTTCTAAGTCTATCATATGGCTTTGCAGTGTGTTGTGATCATTTACTTTTATTATTTCAACCTTTCTATTTGTCCTCTTTTAAAGTATTTTATTTAATTGTATTGTTTTACTTTGTTTCCTAATTCATTTTATTGTATTTATTAGCTGTTCATTGTTTAAATGACTTTTATTTTTTCTTTTATGTGAAGCCCTTTGAATTGTAGCTGTGCTTGAAAGGTGCTATTTAAATAAAGAAATTACTTGCTTACTTACATAGCTAACAAACTATCAGCTGCTCCTGATGTATACTTGGTGCAGGATTATTGACGGTCCTTTGGAACATTTCTGTTAACACTGCAAAATTAAGTAACTTGGAGAAAGAAATAAATGCACCTGTAGAAACAGTAACTCAAATGTTTTTATTCTTAGACGAGCCTAACCTCTTTCAGGTGTCATTTTTAGATACAAATAGATGATCTGGGAGTACACAAAAACAAAGTTAAATAAGACGACCATGTGTCTAACGAACTACAAACAAACATTCATTCATAAGTGCAAAAATACCTACATAAATACACGCACACACAAAAAAGCCATTTGAGTGTGAAAACTAGCTAGAAACAAACAGTGAGGTTAAACCTCCTGAATAAAACTGAATGTTATGAAAACCAAAAATTCTGTAATACCCCCAAAACGATGTATGATGGAGGGGAAGAATATATATGAAAAAAGAACTGACACAAATCCACCCTGAGTCACTTTGCCAGAAACTGACACCTTCAGGGAGTAGCTAGCCTTGAAGCTGGTGTTGGGGGAATGTATTTAAGGCACTTTTCTACTTTCTATTTAATTTTATATGAATACTAGGTTGGTTTCTTTTGAGAGCAGTAATTTCTGCAACAATTTATTTTTTATGCAATTATCCTAAAATCCCAAATAAATTATTCTGTTATCTTATAGGTCAAAAAAACTTTTTGTTTGCATGTTCTGGCATATTAGACAATCATTGCACTGAAAGTATAAATGGATGAAAACAGCTTTGCACAGTATGAAGCACTTTCTTTTGGAAAGATAAACACCTTGTCATCTAGATCTAAAGAAAAACAAACACACAAAGAAAGGACGACAGACAGAAGAAAAAATAAATAAATAAAAACAGTGTCATATTTTAAATTTTGAGTCCATGCATGTAAACTCTGCTTTATATCACTACAATAATGAAGCTTTTTAGAGAGGAAAGCTTGTTTTTCTAATGAATGAAAAAAGTAAACAGAAATTTAGCTTTATTTTCATTAAATTGATTGTAAAATATTTTTTACAAACACATACTTCACTAGAAAGAACCTGTAAATTTTGTCTTTTAATTAAAAATGAAAAATAAATTTCTTACTGGCTGTATGTGGACTTCCATGTGCAGCACATGCTGTCGCCATCAACAGGAGAAGAAACCACACCATCTAAGCCCAAGTCCAACAAACGATTATAAATTCTCATTTTCTATTCAGCATTCAGTAGTCATTGTGTTTGTTGTGGAAAAATTGCAGTTTACACTGAAATAGACATTAAAAATAATTACCTTTGTGTGTTTCTCTCAGGGAAAGTTCCAGCAGTTTCACGCTGTCTGCAGAGTGTGAGATGCTGAGTGATGTCCAGACAGAGATTTATAATCACATCGTTCCACTTTCTGATGCTTTCAGAACGTTTCTTATCACGTGTGGCGCCTGCAGTCGTCTTTCGTGATGCATGTTGCTGCTAATGTGACACAAGTTTATCTCGGAGCAGCTGTGCAGACAGCAAAGATTACAGCAAGGCGCTGATTAAGTCAGAGGAACATCAGGTACAATGTCAAACAAAGAAAAACATCTTTCCATAACAGAGGCCTTTAATATTTCATGTAATGTCTTCAAAATTATTATAGTCTAATAATTTAATTCAGTTTAGCGCTCATTCACAACAAGCCCCTCAGGGCACTTCACAGGCAAAATCAATTCAACCCAATTCATGAAAATCAAATTCAAGTCAATTCATAAAAATAAAAGCCCAGCTAAAGAAGTCAATGGTTTGCACTAAATCAGTCCACCATCCTGAGCTTGCATGGGACAGGGGGGTGACAGTCTCTTTTTCTTTTCTTTTAACTGGTCCTGTCCAGCATAGTGGCAGCAGAATGATGATCTGGAAAATATGGATCTTTTTGTATAAAATGGAGCTTGGCTATAAAGAGCAAATTATATGCGAGGAGAAGAATTTTAAATTCTTTTTTGGATTCAACAGGAAGCAAATAAACAGAAGCTAAAAATTAATAAATATTATCTCTGCTGATAGTTCTTATCATTTTTCTTGCTACAGCATTTTGGAGCAGTTGAAGACAGCTTTACTGCTGTCCATTATGAACATAAGATCAATTTTACATTGACAAATCAGTTTATTTAAACTAATAGATCATACTAATATAACTTACAGGGTTGTCACGATGCTCAAACACCCTGCCATGAAACAGATAGGCATCAGAAAGTGGAACGATGTGATTATAAATCCCTGCCTGGACATCACTCAGCATCTCACACTCTGCAGGCTGCTTGTACTTGCTGGACCTTTCTCTGAGAGAAACACACAAAGGTAATTATTTTTAATGTTTTTATTTCAGTTTAAACTACAATTTTTTAACAACAAACATAAAGTCACTAGATTTACTGAATTATAATGTGTTTGTTGGACTTGGGCTCAGATGGTGTGGTTTCTTCTCCTGTTGATGGCGACAGCATGTACTGCATGCGTAAACAGTAAGACAAATATGTTTTTATTTAACAGGGAAAATTTACCTGTTCTTTTATTGAATTACACATGATTGAAACAAGTATTTTATTACTGCGATTGTCTCTTGTTTGTGGATTGTGGTGCTGCTTTTCTGAGCTAGGACTCTCTTAAAATAGAGGTCTGTGATCTCCGTGGGACTTTCCTGGATAAAGATTGGCTAAATAAATAAATAAAATAAACATGATTTAAATTTTTTAAAAAGTTGTTCTGAACCATTTTTGTTCTTTAGCAATTTTCAATAACATGCATTAATGTATTGAAATACAGTTAATAAAAATGACACTTTTTTCCTTTACTTTTCTTATTATTCTTCATCCTTTGTGTGTTTTTTTTTTTTTTTAAGATCTAGAACATGGCATGTTTGTCTTTCCAAGAAAGTCCAACGTTGATCATGTGAAGGTGGATTCATCCATACACACATTCATTGCAGCGACTGTCTGTCTCAGGTAGAGTTCAAAATGAAAATGACTATGAAAGCAGCATTAACTGTTTGACATTCTCATAATGATTTTACTGTAAATGTAAAATAATTGTGTATATTTTGTGACAATTCCTTTAGGGTAAAGACTGACCTCTGCAGAGATCACGTCATTTTTTCCTTGTCTATACACCAGCAATCCGATACTTTTGTGATATTCAGGGATCACGACAATGATGTATTTGAAGTTGAAATCAATGGCCACACCGTTCATTTCAAAGGGTTTGAGTACAAGCCAAACAAATGGCACTCGATTTGTGTCACATGGGACGCTACATCTGGAATCACACAGCTGTGGATTGATAAACACTCTTCAGTTAGGAAATTTGCTGGTGGAGTATCATTCAGTAACCCATGTATCATCTTAGGACAGGTACAGTTCCAGTTACACTTATTCTACAAAATCCTGCAGTTTCAAGTTTTTGCTCCTGTGAATGAAGTTTTTAAATCTCGTCTTTATGCTTTCATGACAGGAGCAGGATGATTATTGCTGTGGCTTTGACCAACATCAGTCCTTTGTTGGCTTGATAACTGATTTCAACATGTGGGACTACATCCTTAACCCCTGCGAGATCCAGAGCTACATGGAGTATGAAAGAATCTGTTCTGGAAATGCAGTGAACTGGAGTAACCTGTCGTTTCACATCTCTGGAAAGGTGTCGATACACGATAGGCCTATCTGTGCCAAAGAGCGCTTTCTAAAAGAGATCTTGTCCAAACATACCCATATCTCAAAGTCGTAATAACAAAGTCATCCAAATAGCCCTTTACCAGACGCCAGTACAGTTTAAGAGGGATTTTACACACCATGCAGGCTACATGTGTGTATTAATCTTTGGGCATCTTGTGACTAATCAGCTTTAATTTCCAACAACAACAAAAAAGAGAAATTGTAAACCTTTCCCTTAATGAGCACCATGAAGAAAAACTGAGATGTTATCTGCAATAGAGAGATGTGGTTGAATTAGTACAGAAACATCCCCAGAATGAATGTTGAATCTACATCAATGTCTGTAAAAACAACCTAAATAAAAAGAGATTTTTATGACTGATGTTAAATAAATGTTGATTTTTCAACAACTGATATTTTGTTAATATTCATTCAATTTTCATCTGAAAGTAAAATTAAGGTATTTTGGTAAATTTAATATTAAAACAATGTTAGCAAAGGATTATTCTTAAATTATCATAATGTTACAGCCTGTCATGCCACAGACAGCCTGTCATGCCACTCCTCCACCTGCAGTTCCCTGATCCTCCACACCTGTCCCTGATCCTCACACTCCAATCAAGTCAACCTGTCACACCTGTTTCCTATGGACTCACTAGCCCTTATATTTCCCAGCACCACGCTCACTCCCTGTCAGACCTTGATGATCTACACACTTTGGACTCCATTCCATGGTTCCTGTTCCTCCCATCTATGCCTTCAGTTCTGTCACCGTACCTCTTCTTAAATATCCTGTCTGTTAATAAAGGATGTTTAACCTGCCCTTGTCTCCTTGGAGTCCAGTGTAACACATAACAAGTTTGTAATAAGTTAACTTTTCTTCAGTTATGATTTATTTCTATAAATAATTTTAAACTGTTTGAATATATCTATTATTTAGTCTTGTAAAAATAGTGAGAAACCTTTTAGTGAGGGAATTTGATAAAAAAAAATAATCTGTCTGAGCTGTATTTTGGTTTATTTAATATAAAAACATTGTTTGTTAAGCATTATTATTTATTAATTTGTTTACTAGCATTGTAATTCTAGTTTTATTCCTAAAGTCAAAATTCATACAAGGTTATATTCAGTCCAAGTTTAGATCAAGTACAAACTTTTAGCAGAGTTATGATTTATTTTGCTAAATTATTTTCAGGTTAAATAACAATTTATTCTAACATAAATGACGAATGCAAGACCTTTTAAATGGCTGCAACCCTGCAGCTGAAAAAGTGGGTAGAGACAATAGATAAACGGGTGGACTTTACCAATGACATTATCCTAAATAATAATTATAATAATAATAATAATAATAATACTGACTGAAAAACTGACCTATTTCTCATTTAAGCATGTTGATTGCTACCTTTTAGGTGATCGCTGAGATTTATCTCTTTTGCTTTTGGATTAAGTTCATTACCAATTATTTTATTTTAGCTTTTTTCTTTTTTCTGTAATAAAATTATAACACATATTTTTTTATCTATCTCAGTGGATTTATTGGCGCTTCAAAGGAAAGGCCCAACCTCAGCCTGTTTTGTGTTTTACAACCTGTGTTGTATCAACACATAACAGACAACTTTTAGGCTCTTTGTTACTAGTGTCTGTTGCAAAGACACATCTTTTCCCTCTCTATTTATTTAGTGGCATCTATTAAAAAACTGTTTGACATACAGAATTTTGTATTTTTGCAATAACAAAGATTCCCACAGAGCTTTTAGCTGAAAACTTATACACATAATCAGTGTAAAAGAAGAAGGGCCTGGACTAAAAAACTATTTACAGCAGATGAAAATGACCTAAAAGTGATGTGCTGAAGAAATAGAAACAAATCCAACAAAGAGCTGACACAGGACCAGAGACCCGTGATGGCCAAATCCTTATCAGAATGGTTCCCATGGACGTCGCGATATTTGGAGCCACAGGAATGACCGGACTGGTGACCCTGCTGCTGGCAGCGGCCGCAGGTGAGCCATGGGAATAACACATTTTATTTGATTTGATTTATTTATTTATTTCTTACATGGCTATGCACAAACAACACAAAATTTTACAAAATCAAATCAAAGGCACATCTTAAAGCACAACCATGTTTGAATAGGAGCAGGAAGAAGAAAACTTATAATACCTGCCCCTTTTTAAAACACAATACACCAATAAATAATTTATCAGTTACCTATCAGTCGTCAATGGAATTACTCATATATATGTTACATAATAGCCGTCATTCAGCAGATTCATACACTCTAATTATATTTATACATATACAAATATATATTCACATACATACACACACATATATACATATACCTATATATCCATTTTTATCCAATTTTGTGCTGTCCCTCTAATTCCATATTTTTGTAAATTTTTAATTAATAGTTCATGGTCAACAGTATCGAAAACTTTTTTCAAATCTAAAAATACCCCTATCGCATATTCCTTCTTTTCTATAGCCGAGGCTATCTTCTCTGTAAAGTCTACAAGTGCATGTGTAGTTGTCCTGTCTGCTCTGAATCCATATTGCTGATCACACAGTATGTTGTGGTTTGTAATAAAGTTCTCCAGTCTAGTGAGGAATATTTTCTCCAGTATTTTTGACAGTTGTGGCAACAATGAAATGGGTCTGTAATTTGATAGCATCTGCTTGTCACCTGTTTTATAAACGGGTATAACTCTGGCTAATTTCATTTTCTGGGGAAATTCTCCTGTTATCAGGGACTGATTACAGATATGTGTGAAAGGTTTGACGATGTGTTCGATTATATCTTTAATCAATGACATGTGAAATCCATCACAGTCGATAGATTTTTTTACTTTTGTGTTTTCTGAAAATGTCAATGATCTCCTCTTCATCCGTTCCCTTTATAAACATGGTTTCTTTAATACTTGTACTTTCCCCCTCTAGAGTCTGTCTATCTCCGGCGTTTGCAATGTCCTTAGCCAGATCAGGACCAACACTTACAAAGAAATTATTAAATTCATTAGCAGCTGTATTTAGGTCGTGAGTTACAGCATTTTTTTTATCCAGAAAATTTTTGGGATAACCTGTTTTCCCACTTCTCTTTTAAATAATATTATTGAGTATGTTCCATGTACCTTTAATGTTGTTTCTATTGTTCTCTATCAATTTTCTATAATGATCCTTTTTACAGGTTTTCATTATTATAGTTAATTTATTTTTGTATTTCTTGTATGTTTGTTCTGCCTCCACAGTTCTTTTCCGCAAGAATTCTTTATATAGCACATTTTTCTTTTTACAGGCATTAAGTATTCCTTTAGTTATCCAAGGTTTCTGTACGTAGTTTTGTTTGATCATCTTTCCTATAAGTGGGCAATTTTTGTCATACAACGGTAACAGGATGGACAAAAATGATTCATAGGCTTCATCAGCACTTTCTACATACACACTATTCCAATCCTGCTTCCTTAACTCATCTTTAAGATTATTAATGTCTCTCTGTGTCATTTGTCTCATTATTTTAAAGATTTTGTTGTTTTTCTTGGTCTTGTTACAGTTATGAATAATAGCAAACACCGGAAGATGATCACTAGCATCATTGATTATTAGTCCACTTTCTATTTTCCTGCCAATGACATTGGTAAATATATTATCGATAAGTGTTGCACTATGTGTTTTTATTCTGCTTGGACGCATTATGGTAGTATAAAAGCCCAGACTATACATGGCATTGATGTACTCTGCTGTTATGTTATGTTCTTGAGGATTTAACAAGTCAATGTTAAAATCTCCACAAATGAAAACCTGTTTCATGTTACCAATATTGTTTGTTAATTCAAATAACCTCTCCTTAAATGTGTCGATACAAAAACCAGGTTTTCTATAAATATAGCTTATTACAACATTTTTTTGTACTGCCCATATCTATTCTACTGTAACACATTCCATGATATTGTCCATCACAAATGATATACTGCTGATATAAAGAGAACATATTCAGATAAATTCTCATGTGGCGTTTCTCCTGGTCAGTTTCCATCCTCTGCAGCTCCTGTGACAACGTAGTTATTTGCCCACCTGTAAAGTGGATAAAGGGAGATTTTCCTCTCTACAAAAAAAAGACTATGAACTTGTAACATATCAATTTAGCTAAAGTTTGGTTAAAGTTGCGAAGATATTAGATTTTTTTCCTATTAAATATATGATTTCTATAGCAAATCTTCTGTAATAAAATAATAACCGTAACATAGCCATAGCCCAGTAAAAATATTTCTAATTTTCCTTTGGTGAATGATATGTTTTCTCATTTAATTTAGTTTATTTTCAGATTTCTTCAGTTAAAATTTTTTTTTTTTTTTATCAAAGGTCCAATCTGATGGAAGTACACCTTTAAATTTCAGAGGTAGGCTTATCCATAAACTTTCCATATCTACTATGATGTGCTTTTCATTGTGTCATAATCAGATTGTGACATTAGAAATGCTGCATACACAAATGCATCATGTCATATGACTAATGTGATTTGGCAACATTTTCATTTCCCTCCTTCCTGCTTAACACAAGGCATAAAAACTGTTGAGTCATGTTAGACGTTACAGGTCAGTGTTTTGCTGAGTCACTGCACTCTGTTCAACAACTGATAGTAAAAGGCCGTTAACTATCTTGTCTGCACAAGGGCAAAATCCCTCTTGTGTCAGTGGTGAAAATGAGCTTGTGTTGCTCCAGTTTAAAGAGGGAAAACCTGTGAAAACTTCAGTGACAAATGCAGTTTTTATTACATGTGTCAGCAAAACGAATCCCTAAAGTCTCCATACACTTTTCATTTAAAATAACATCAATTAAATTGAATGTTTTAATTTACTTTCTTGTGTTTGTGGGGCTCATAAATGAGTTTATTTTTTGAATTTTCTTGCATTTTCTGACAGGGTACAATGTGACCGTGCTGGTGAGTGATCCTGCCAAGCTTCCTCCTGACCACAAGGCAGCCAGAGTGGTAGCGGGTGACGTACTGAACAAGGAGGATGTAAAAAAGACTATGGAGGGCCAGGATGCAGTAATCATCATCCTAGGAACCAGGAATGACCTCAGTAAGGTTCCACAGTTTGAGTAAATACAAGGAAGTATTGTTAGTGCAGAAAAGAGTCTTTAAGTTTGATTAATCACAGAATGAGATTACAATAGTGGTGCTGCATCAATTAAAATTTAACTTCTCCTTTATAAATTGTTGAGCTTAAACTTTTGTCACTGCAGCTTGGCATGCTGCTAAATGGGTCACATGATGTTTATCTTTGCAAGCGTTCCTGCACTGAGTGATAAAGTTCAGTTCCAGTACGCAACTGACCATGTTAGGCTTGTTCAGAAGGCTGCAGGATTTAATGGTGTAATAATATAAGTCATTCACTAGAGGTGGCCATAAGATTTGGTTACATCACTGTATCAAATGTGGCAGACATTTGTAACACTCTTCCTAGACTGATTACTGAGGTAACAAACGCACCAGCTTCATGTTAGGTTTAATATTTCATTTTAAGATATTCATTCATTCTCTGTACCGTTTTATCCATTACGGGTCGCGGGGAAGCTGGAGCCTATCCCAGCATTTTAACAGGTGAGAGGCAAGGTACACCCTGGACAGGTCACCAGTCCATCGCAGGACCAACACAGAAAGACAAACAACCACTTACACACACACTCACTCCCAGGGAAATTTAAAGTCCCCAATTAATCAAACATGCATGTCTTTGGATGGTGGGAGGAAGCCAGAGTACCTGTAGAAAACCCACGCATACACAGGGAGAAGATATAAACTCCACACAGAAAGGCCACCGCCCCCGGTTTTGAACCTCCCCCCACCCGAGGCTTGAACCAGCGACCTTCTTGCTGTGAGGGTGCGGTGCTAACCACCACACCACGTGACAAATTTTAAAATATTACCTTTTATTTATAAACATTCAGAATCTTAAAGTCCTGCCCCTACATATAAGTTGGACATTTTTATAGGCTCCTTTTTATACCTAATCCTGATGTTACAATCTGTCCTGCCACTCCTCCAGCACTCCCCTGTTCTTCCTCTCCTCCATTCACTCCTCACTTCCCTGATCCTCCACACCTGTTCCTCATCCGCTCATCAGTGATCTATCTTCCTTTGTTCCCCAGTCCTTTATATACACCAGCACCACAATCATTCCCTGTCGGACCTTAACCTACACACAGCGGACTCACCTCTACTCCATTCCATGGTTCCTGTCCTGTCATAGTAAGACCTCTTCCTGTATATCCTGCTTGTTAAATAAAGGATGCTTAACCTGCCCTTGTCTCCGAGGAGTCCAGTGTGACACCTGACACCCTCACCTGTCACCAATCAACCTGCTGATTGGAGACTCTTCCATGACGATCTTATTCTGTTTCTTCTGTGAACTATTCTTTTCTTTATTTACTGCTAACAACTTTCATGATGTTGTTGCTGCAGAACATTTTTAATTTTACCAAAAAAAAATGTAGTTGCTTAGTTAAGATATTGATAATTACTTTTGACTTGTGTATGTTGAATAAATGCTCAAACCGATTTAAAAATGACAGATTTAAGTTTTTTGCTACATTTTGGAATATTTTCCAATTTTTTTAAAATAAGGCTTGTTTGCATTTACCTTTTAACTACCATACTAAAACAAAATAAATCAAATATACCATGACAGCTTCTGGAAATATTGTACTGGGTTAAATCCAGATTTCTGTCAGTGGTTATGAACTCTGATAACTTTGTTTTTATCAGGCCCGACCACCATGATGTCAGAAGGCACCAAGAACATTGTGGAAGCCATGAAGGCACGAGGGATCCGCAAAGTGGTCGGCTGCATGTCAGGTATGAAAAAAAGGAATAAATTAAATTAAATATTTCAGAGACACAGATACACAAGAAACAGAAGCACTTTATAGCAGGGGTACTAATCATATACAGAAGTAATCCTTAGTTAATATTTGATGCATGATTTCATGAAGGTTACATCACAAATTCCTGTTGCTCACCATTAATTAACAGTCAACTCATTGTTAATTTGTGTGATTACTTTACATTTAATGGATCATTTGTTTTTATTTATAATTTCACTGTTATTTAATACATTGTGAAAAAGTACCAAATTAGCGGGTTTCCATGAAATAATAGACTGAAAATAGGACCTTTCTAATGTCAGTACAGGAAAAATTAACTCTTGATTTGCCGTAATAATTTATAACTGAATGGGTCCTCACAAAACTTAAAGATTTGATTTTTGAGTTTAGCTGTAATTATTCTCTTACAGGGAATCTCATCTGACATTAACAGTATGTTTTTGCAGCAACCAGCTAAATTAGTGCCACATAAATAATGTATGAAGTTAACAGTGAATTAACTTTGATTAACTAATGATTTATCACGCATGAATCACGTAAATCCACAGGGAATTAATCTGTAGTTAACGGACAGCAAGAGAATTTAATTAATTAAATCATTGTGAGTTATTAGTAAACTAAGGATTGCCTAAATAAATGATTGGCACCTATTATTGCGGTGTTGCACAAGAAAGGCTGCAGTCAGACAGCATCAATATAATAGTGACAACCTTTACATGAAAACTGAGACTTGATGTAAGTCACTGGTGAGCTGCAGGACTCAGACGTTCCAGTAAT